>NW_024038093.1:0-89728 GCF_016077235.1 Cyprinodon tularosa
TCTTTTTGCCCCGATTTGAAGGACGGGTTCGATGTATCCTCGGTATCCTTGGTTTACCCAGGATTCATTGCGAGACCAATCAAGCCGGCTGCTCCGTGATCAGAAGAAAGGTTACTTGACGCCGAACAGTGGTGAAAATTAGAAGTTCAGATTAATATAATCCAGTCAGTGAATAGTTCCGTCTGAAATGAATGAAAATAGTTGTTTTAATGGTTATTGAGTCAGATATGTGGTGGTAATCTTTGATTCATCTAAAGGTTTTTATCTGTTACTGTGTAAATGGGTTTGACTGGAACTTAAGGTGATATGTCTGATAGGATTTTCATTTTTTTTTATTGCTGTTTTGCACAATTTGCTTAACTAAGTATTTTTTGTTGTTGAATAGTAGATTTTGCAAATATATTTTTGATACATACATTGTTTAGATTTACTTATATCTTTCTATCCCTTTTATAGAATAGAAGAGAAAATGTCTTTATTGTCCCATAATGGGAAAATTTACAGCAGCAGGAAGATTATTGAAAATGGTCACACAAATGTGGACCTCAGAAATGTCATGATTTTATCCAAACCTCGGACCCACATGGAAGGCGGGATGGATGCGAAGAGTGGGCGGAAGGCCGAGACGAACGGCAGATTCCCCAATGGTCCTTTTCACCTCATAAGGACCATTCAATTTAGGGGACATCTTCCTGGACATGGATTTAAGGGGTATGTCCCGAGTAGAGAGCCAGACCTTTTGGCCCGGGCGATAGGAAGTGGCAGCTCTCCTCCTACGATTAGCCCACTGTTGATTCTGCTGGGAGGTCCTTTCCAGGGCCGTCCTGGCCCGGTTCTAGAAGGTCCGGCAGCGACGGATGTGCTGTTGTATGGAGGGAACGGCGATGTCTGCCTCTTCTGAGGGAAACAGGGGTGGCTGGTATCCAAGGGAGATCTCGAAGGGAGATAGACCAGAAGGTGGTTGATGAGAGGGCTTGTTGCGTGCACAGGTGGGGCAGGCCAGAACGAACTCCTTGACATCCTTCAACAAGGAGGGCCACCAAAAGCGACAACTTATTTGGGCAACCGTTCTGCTTATCCCGGGATGAGCAGAGAACTTGGAAGAATGCATCCAGTTAATAACTCGGGCTCGTAAGGAGGTAGGTACATACATACGACTGGGTGGCCCAGTGCCAGGATCTGGTTCAGTCTGTTGGGCCTGATTGATTAAATCCTCAATCTCCCAGGTTACCGCAGCGACGCAGCAGCTAGGAGGCAGGATGGGAGCAGCCGACAGCACAGCACAGGGGTGTAGCTTGTTATCGGTACCGGAAACTTGGGAGAGAACAGCTCCAAATCCAGAATCTGAAGCATCCACCTCCACCACAAACTGTCTGGAGAGATCTGGCTGAGAGAGAAGGGGAGCATTAGCAATGAGTCTCTTAGGGTGGGAGAAGGCTACTTCAGCCTCAGGGAACCACACAAAGGGAATCTTGGAGGACGTCAGAGCAGTCAGAGGAAGAGCTGTTGGACTGTAGTTGCAGATAAACCTTCTGTAGAAGTTGGCGAATCCCAGGAAACGTTGGAGCTGCTTACGGGTCTCTGGGGTTGGCCAATCCAAAACGGCTTTAATCTTTTCTTCAGTGGGTCTTACCTGTCTGCCCTCAAGAATGAATCCAAGGAAGGAAACAGATGGTCTGTAGAATTTACACTTCTCTGCTTTCACGAAAAGCTTGTTTTCGAGCAGGCGTTGGAGGACCTGGCGGACATGGATCTTGTGCTCAGATAGGTTCTTGGAAAATATGAGGATGTCATCAATATAGACAAAAACAAAAACAAAAAAATCAAAAACATCTCTAAGAACATCATTGACCAAAGCCTGGAAACAGGCGGGAGCATTAGTCAAACCAAAAGGCATTACCAGGTACTCAAAGTGTCCAATGGGAGTTTTGATGGCGGTTTTCCATTCGTCTCCCTCCCTGATGCGGAGAAGGTGGTAAGCGTTTCTGAGATCCAGCTTAGTGAAAACTGTAGCTTCTTGAACAGGTTCAAAAGCTGAAGACAACTAAGGCAAAGGATATTTGTTTTTTACAGTAATTTGGTTCAAACCTCTGTAATCTATATAGGGTCGCAGGGATCCGTCCTTCTCCCCGCTCCGAGAGGAGAAGATGAGGGACGGATTATGCCGGTAGCAAGGGAATCTTTTATGTACTTCTCCATGGCCTCCCTCTCAGGCTTGGAGATGTTGAAAAGGCGACTGCTGGGCAGAGGAGCTCCAGGAAGCAGGTCAATGGCACAGTCGTATGGTCTGTGGGGAGGCAGAGAACAGGCTTTGGATTTACTGAATACCTGGGAGAGGTTGTGGTAGTCAGCAGGTACGGAAGAAAGATCAATGGTTTCTGACTCAGAGGTTCCTGAACCTGGAAACCTGGGGGAACAGCAGATCTGAGTCACTGCGAGTGACAATCAACAGACCATGATTCCACATGTCTGTTGGTCCAGTTAATAGAGGGATTGTGAGCCTGGAGCCATTCAAATTCGGAACAGGGTTTATCCAGAACTCGGACGGAGTGGAATGATGCAGCCTCTGGTTGCAACTCAGTTTTCCTGTGGTACTTGAACGGGTCGTGGTGAAGATGACTTCCTTACTCAGAGAGTTCTCAGCGTGCTCAAAGGTGGCTGGATCCAAACCTCCTGCTTGGAATCCGTCGCTCAGTGTACCCAATCAGCTGGGAGGAGGCGGTCCGAAAAGGTCCAGTTTGCAGGAAGGCTTCCTGCAGAAAGGCAAAGAACAAACAAAGTTGAGACTCATTAAAACTCAATGTGATCTCAACTTGGCTAGAGAACAAAAAAATCAAAATGCAAAAACTCAGATTAGACTCAGCATAAACAAGGCTTGGCTAGAGTACCCAAAACTGGCAAACACTCTGGCGTCGAAGTAGTGGCAACCAGCAGCTTAAGAGCACTCCGGTGATGAGGCAACAGCTTG
Organism: Cyprinodon tularosa; assembly: GCF_016077235.1. NCBI lineage: Eukaryota > Metazoa > Chordata > Actinopteri > Cyprinodontiformes > Cyprinodontidae > Cyprinodon > Cyprinodon tularosa. The sequence continues at coordinate 2,969 of NW_024038093.1, forward strand.
CAGGTGTGTGAGGAGGCGAACCGGAGCCAGGCGCCTCCTGGTGGTGGAAGGGAGAAACACAAAAGACAAGACAAACAGACGAACACAAAACTGGGATCCTGTCAAGAAAAATATATAAGAATAACATAATAGGGAAGAGTTAAAATATAAACAAAAAAAATCCTGTGTTTTAACAATATAAAACTGGAGAATAAATAACCAATATGCAGCTATGGACATTTTTAGAGTAATGGATATTTGAAAATAGCAGCAACATCAGAGATGTGCAGAATGACAGCAGCAGGTTATTTAACTGACTAAGGTTTCTATCATTACATTTGATTTGATTTGTTCCTGCTCCCTGTGGTTGGAACCTTTATTCCACTCTGGATTCTTGTGAGTTCAGTCTTAAGCCTATAGAACATAGCCTATATTTTGGAGACAGAACCAGACATCCCAAGTTCAAAAAAATAATTTCACGGAGATGACCCCCCACCCCCTCGCCAACACCACCACCACACACACACACACACACACACACACACCCTAGGAACGGCCCTGCACCATGCCCCATACGTACACACTTAAGGCCAGCAACTTTTCAACAACTGTTATTATTATAGGAGATATTATCATTAACTGGCAGTAATTTCTTAAACACAAAACAGTATTGGTCTTTTATTTTAAATTTTTATTACTATCATTCTTGTAGCCTTGACCATCGGTTGTGCTTTCTGTTTTTCATGGGACTTCAGCATATAGTGCACCTCGCCACGGTGTCATCATTCCTCACCATGGCTGGTTCTAGACAGGGGCCAACGGGTGCCCCCGTTGATCATGTCCTGGCCCCTGTTATGGCCCCTGTACTGAAGACATAATATTAATCGAATGATGACATGCACTGGAACAGACATGATTACTGATAGGTCCTTTGGATCTATTTCATTCTTTTTCTTTACAAATTCTGTTTTACTAATTATTCAAAAACAATAAGGTTTTCATCTGCTAGATTTTTTTTTTCACTACAAAAAAAAATCCTCTAATTTCTACAGATCAATTTAACAGTAGTTTTAATGTAAATTCAGTCAAAAATATGTAAAATTCCTAAATTATAAATGTATATTGACCTCATAAGAAATAGAATTTTTATTGAACCTAATTGAAAAGAACTTTCCCTTCATGCAGCTCTCTTAATGTATGTGAATCTCGTGCCCTGTTTTTTATTTCATGCTTTTCTGGGCCCCCATTCAATTCAATTCAGTTTATTTATATAGCGCCAAATTCACAACACGTCATCTCAAGGCACTTTACAGTTCAACCAGATCATGCAGTCAAACTGATACAAAGTTTTCTATCTAGAGAAAAAACTAGCTGATTGCATCGACTCATTGACTCTTCAGCAATCCCTCACACTAAGCATGCTTGTAGCGACAGTGGAGAGGAAAAACTCCCTTTGAACAGGAAGAAACCTCCAGCAGAACCAGGCTCAGTGTGAGCGGCCATCTGCTGAGGCCGACTGGGGTTCAAGGAGACACAAGCAGAGACACAAAAAGCAGCTGTAAAAGGCGGCCCCATCCAGGAAACACACAGCCAGGCAGATGAGCTCCGAGCCAGCTCCCATGCCAGAGGATGAAGAGAGCACATCCAGTTAGTCACAGTCAGAGAAACAGGACTACACTGGAAAACAGGCCAAGCTCCAACATCTAGAAACAAAGGTGTTGATGGCAGCAGCACAGCTGATATTTCTCTCCAGGATGGAGTCACAGCCAAACAGGAACAGACCAGATGAAGCTACTATGAGAAAAAGCAGAGAGAGCAGAACGTTAGAGATTGAATCAACAGATTCTGCAGAGTGGGAGAATAGAGATAGAATGAAGCAGAATGATGGAAAAGGGGTCCCTATGTCCTCCAGCAGTCAAAGCCTATAGCAGCAGAACTATAGAGATAGCTCAGGATAACCTGAGCCACTCTAACTAGAAGCTTTATCAAAAAGGAAAGTTTTAAGCCTAGCCTTAAAAGTAGACAGGGTGTCTGCCTCACGGACAGTGTTGGGCATGTTACTTTGAAAAAGTAATTAGTTATAGTTACTAGTTACTTAGTACAAAGGCCATCAAATAATGTTTAAAATAAAAAATACAGTAGGTTGAAAAGGCGGAGTATCCATCCATCCATCCATCCATCCATCCATCCATCCATCCATCCATATTTTCTCCCTTTCTCCATATAGGCTATCATTTGATCGTTCACGCTCTCCATAGTTCTCCTGTGGCGCAAGCACAGGGCGGCTGTTGCGCGCCTTTAGCGAGCATTCGCGTTTCCTGTCGCTTGCGTGGTGAATCATGCCGCCTGCGCTGTGCGGAGATGCAGGGGAAACCGTATCTGATGGGGAAACGCAGCTCGACATAACACCGGTATTTCCATGTGGAAAACGCTGTTCTGCTGCTGGAGTCCTCCTCACTCTCCATCTCTCTGTGTGTGCTGTACGTTAACACCCGCCAGCAGAAACACCCACCTACCCAACTGACAGACGGAATCTCACTATACATCAGCCATTCTCATCCTCCCCTCTCTCATGACAAGGCGCGCATGAGTCCTATCCTTCTGACTACCAGGAAAAAAAATATTGTCCAATCACCATTTTTTTTTAATTCCACAATCTTTGTAAGGTAATTAGAATACTGAAAACATTTTTTTGGGAAAATAAGTTTTTATTTTTGAAATATTATGCGTCCTCTACAGTGGACATCAGAACGCCATACATTGAAAATTGAACCTTGATGGCAACCAGTTAGTCCCAAAGAAAATAACCAAACATCAACATAAGAATGAATTTTTCATTGACAACACTGTTCATCATCAAAGTTGTCTTTCTTTTCTGTGCTTAATTGCTATGATATTTCAAAAAGCAATTCCCCTTCTTGAAAACACAAAGGAACACATTGCACTTTGTGCACATCACATATGTTTTGCTTGTGCAGCCAGATCTTCGACACCTTGACGCAAATGTTTTGTTCACCATCTCTGGAAGGTGGATGGCACCGTATTGTCTCAGAGCTGCATTTGGCTGTGGTTTCCACTTTTGACGTGGAGGAGTGTAGTCATCTTCACTGTCACTTCTGATTCCTGCTTGGGCCTGAGTAATCAACTCCTCACCAAGGAGCAGTTTGAAGTTGAGCAACTTCAGTGGTTTCTTCCCCAAATACTGGCAGTCACTCTTATACCGAAGCCATGAGTTGGTGATTGCCAGGTCAAAAAAGTGGACGCACTGTCCATTTCCAAATGCGAGAAGCCATTCTGTAGAAACTCAACATTTGGTCAACCAAATTCACGCCACCCATGTTGGTGTTGTACTCAGCAATTGCCGGTGGCCTTGACACCTGGACAAATCTTTTGTGTTTCTTGGACCATCTTCTGCATGTGTCCTGAGGTTCAATGCCATAGGCAGAGGATGCCATGACAACTGGCTTGTTGTCCAACCATTTTATGACAACAACTTCAGGAGGGCTTCGTCTGACAACCATCTCTGATTCACCTGTTCCCTTCTTTTTTAAGCTCTTATCCTCTATGATCTTACAATCCTTTGGAACTCTGTTACTCATGAGTGTTCCAGTTCCTGTTAACCCTTTTGTCATGAGGGTATCAAGGAGATTGATTGTTGTAAAGAATCTATCAAAGAACAGGTGAGTTCCTCAAGGAACAAACTCTGCCAAATGAAGAACAGCTTGTTCTCCAATGCCATTTACTCCCGTAACTTGGAAGGTAGTCTTACCTTGGTAGACTACAAAGTCCAAGACCAGACCAGTTGGTGTAGCCAAGACAAACACCTTCAATCCAGTTGGATGTGGTTTGCCTGGTAGGTACTGGCGCACTGGGCATCCACCATTAAATGGAACTATTTTTATATCAATGCACAATTTCCCTGTTTCGGAGCTCTCTGAATTAACTTCCTCTTCTTCTGCCTGAAAAAATGCACTCTATTCTATGCACTCTACTCTATATCCGAGTCTCCATCAATAATCTAGAGCAAAATTCTCTCTGCATCTGAGAACGACTCCCGTTCTTGTCATTTAAAAAATCAACAGAAAAAAAACTGAACAAAACAGAAGAAGTAAATACAAATGTCCACTGTAGAGGACAATTTTTCAACTTTTAAATTCTTCTATAAAATACAGTAAAAATACTTTATAAAATGTTTCAATGTGTTGCTAAGAGACCTATTTAGAATATGCCAACAAAATTTTAAACCAAAATTTGCACAATAAAAAGTATTAGGCACTTACATTTTCTCTTCACATAAAATCCGCTTGTACTGATGGCTGCCATTTTCTGAATGAGGTAAAGTAAGGTACAAAAGCCCCACCCCCTCACATTAGGCATCATTGAAAAGCCCTAAATGTCCTCTGTAGATACCAAAAGGGATTAATTCAGTAGTATGCAGTGGGCGGGAGATACTCAAGTTTACAAATGTCCTCTGCAGAGGACAAATTTGAACTACTGGTAGTCAGGAGACTATCATGAAAAAAGGTCCATTGTGCGACCTGAGTAACGTGCAGTAACGGGGTGTCTGCAATGGTAACTGCGTTATAGTTACAGTCAAAGTAATTAGTTAGATTACTCGTTACTAAAACAAGGGAACAGCGTTAGTAACTCTGTTACTTTCAACGCCGATACTCCCATCATTGCTCACGGACTAAAACTGGTAGTTGGTTCCACAGCAGAGGAGCCTGATAACTAAAAGATCTGCCTCCCATTCTACTTTTAGAAATTCTAGGAACCACTAGTAAACCTGCAGATTGAGAGCGAAGTGCTCTGTTAGGAACATAAGGAACAATCAGATTTCTGATATCAGATGGAGCTTGGCCATTTAAGGCTTTATATGTGAGAAGGAGGATTTTAAATTCTATTCTGGATTCAACAGGGAGCCAATGAAGAGAAGCCAGGATAGGAGAGATATGATCTCTCTTTTCATCAGAACTCTGGCTGCAGCATTTTGGGTCAGCTGAAGGCTTTTAACTACAGTTTGTGGACTTCCTGATAGTAAAGAATTACAATAGTCCAGCCTTGAAGTAACAAATGCATGGACTAGTTTCTCAGCATCACCCCTGGACAGGATATTTCTCATTTTTGCAATATTCCTCAGATGAAAGAAGGAAATTCTAGAAACCTCTTTGATGTGGGATTTAAATGACAGGTCCTGATCAAAAACAACACCAAGATTTTTTTTCTTTATTATCTGAAATCAGTTTAATCCCAACCAAATGAAATGACTGACTAATCAGCTTCTTTTTCAAAGACTCTTGTCCAAAGACTATAACTTCTGTTTTGTCTGCATTCAGAAGCAGGAAGTTAAGAGTCATCCAGGGTTTTATGTCTTCAGACATGCCTGTAATCTATGTAATGGGTTAGCTTCATCTGGATTATAGACAGATATAGCTGGGTATCATCAGCATAACAGTGAAAATTAATCCCAAGCTGTCTAATAACTCTACCGATTGGGAGCATGTATAAAGTAAAGAGAATTGGTCCTAGCACTGATCCCTGTGGTACTCCACAGGTAACATTTGAGCATGTTGAAGATCTGTCATTAATGTGAACAAACTGAATTCAATCAGATAGATCAGACTTAAACCAGTCTAGTGCTGTTCCTTTAATTCCAACAAAATATTCAAGTCTTTCTAAAAGAATAATATGGTCAACTGTATCAAATGCAGCACTGAGATCCAACAGGACGAGCACAGATACAACTCTATTATCTGAGGCCGTGAGAATATCATTAGTGACTTTCGCCAGAGCTGTTTCAGTGCTATGATTAGCTCTAAAGTCAGACTGAAACTCTTCAAAAAGTTCATTAGAAGTGATCGCACACTTGTTTGGCAACTACTTTCTCAAGAATTTTACATAAGAAAGGAAGATTGGATATAGGTCTATAATTGACCAAGTCATCTGGGTCAAGAGACGGTTTCTTAAGCGGAGGTTTAATTCCAGCAACCTTAAAAGCCTTTGGTACATATCCTTGTAACAGAGATAGATTAATCACATCTAAAATGGAGGAGGAGATCAAAGGGAATACCTCCTTAAATAACCTGGTTGGAACTGGATCTAACATACAAGTTGAAGGCTTAGATGAAGACAATAATTTTGGTAACTCTGAAAGTTCAACTGGATCAAAGCAGTCTAAACCCGGTTCAGGTTCCATGACTACCTCAGATACAATCACGGAAAGAGGAGTGCTAATGATCTTATGTTTAATAAGATCAATCTTATTTATAAAGAATCCCATATAATTATTGCTGCTAAGAGCAGGTGAAATAGACGGTTCAACAGAGCTATGGCTCTGGGTGAGTTTGGCAACTGTATTAAAAAGAAATCTAGGATTATTCTTATTCTCCTCTATAAAAGAGGAGAACTATGCTGCTCTTGCTTTACAAAGGGTCCTCTTATACAGCAGTAAACTATTTTTCCAGACTAGGTAGGATTCCCATAGGCCTGTGGAGCGATATTTTCTCTCCAGTTTCCTAGCATTTTGCTTCAAAGTATGCAGCTCTGCATTAAACCAAGGAGCAAGCTTTCTATTTTTAATCGTTTTTATTTTTTAAAGGAGTTGCGTTGTCTAAGGCAGTAGGCAGAGAACTATCAACCCCATCAACAAAATCATCATCCTGCGAAGGGGAATAAACTATGCTTTTGCACTCTGCAGCACTGCTCAGCGACAAAGAGGAGAGAGAAAGTGAAGCAGATTCTTTAAAATGTATAACTGCTCTATCTGATTAAGATCTACTAAAATTGAACCTTCTTCCGGGGGAGGAGAACTCTGTTAAAGTAATCCTGAAGGTTATTAGAAAGTGGTCAGAGAGGACAGGGTTGTGAGGAAATACTGTTATTTCTTCACTTTCTATGCCATATATCAGCACAAGATCCAAAGTATGAAGATGAGAATGCGTGGGACTATTCACATTTTGAACAAAGCCAATAGTGTCTAAGATAGCATTAAAGGCTGCTCTTAAGCTATCACTTTCAATGTCAGCATGGATGTTAAAATCTCCCACTATGATGACCCTGTCAGTATTTAATACCAAATCAGAAAGGAACTCTGAAAACTCATCTAAAAATTCAGAGTAAGGACCTGGTGGACGATACAAAGTTACAAAAAGAAGAGGTTTCTGTAAGGCAACATAAATCAATGTGATTATCACAAATTAAGTCATTAACTAGCAGACTTTTAGAGGAAAGAGATCTTATATTAAACATACCACATTTAATTGTTTTAACTTTTTCCCCAATTGGAGTTATTTTGATTTTAATTAGATTATCATGATTTACTCCTTTGGGAATCTTTGCTAATTTATTAGATTTTGGTCGTGGGCAAGACACTGTCTGGATGGAGTAAAGAGTGGGTAACAGTAGAGAAGCTGCAGAGATGTGTGTTAAACTACAACTCTGCTTCCTGGTCTGCACCCTGGGTGGTCAGGGTTTTGGAGGACTTTATATTTATATCTTTTAAAAACAAAGCGGAGTGTGTTTGACATCATCCGCGTGCCAGACTGGAGTCATAACAGGCAGCCCGGGTCACAGGCGGCTTTTATTCATTCTAGCTAATCTGAATCGTTTAATTCCATCTGGAGAGCGAGATCATCTGTGGTAGCAGCACAGGATATCTTCCAGGCATGTGAGGAAAACTAGCAGCAGTTCAGAGGACAGGATAATTGAACCGTAGCCGGCGCACGCGGATGACGTCATACACACTCCGCTTTGTTTTTAAAAGATATAAATAGAAGAAATCTAACGGTGGATGTCTGGGGGACAGTGATTGGCCTCCATGTTCTGAATGCTGGCGTACCATAAAGAAAAAATGATGAACAGTTTAGTTTGTGCCTTCAAGTTGTTGCCCATAGGAAGACGTTACTTGGATATAACCTAATGGAATATCCTTCTGCTTCACAAGAACGCATGCCAAAAATGTACAAACAAAACCACAATGATAACTCAAACAACCCAATTTTTTGTTCCAAATTAATGTTACATAACACAAAATCAATAATCCCATTTCATGGGGTAATGGGACTCCTGGTCCCCATTTCAGGGACACATGGGCCATATGAGGTGGAGGATTTCTCTCCTCTATCTTCACAAAGACAGGACAGTTCTAGCTGTAGCAGTTCTGTCTTCATGCTCCAATATGGTGGAGAGTAAGTATCCAAACCAAACACTCTTGATAAGCAAAATAAAACACTCAAAATTAATGTGAAATTATTACTTTGACCTAGATAGCCAATTTGGCCCAATTTTGACATATTTTCTATTTTTCTGTCCAAGATAAATGATTTTCCAAAAGCTTTGAGAGTCACATGAGAGTAACTTTTATTAAAGTAATGTCCGATTAATATACTAGAACTGAAAAGCACAATAAATAATAGAAAACATGTATGCCTGAGAGTATTCATTGTCCTCTGGAGCCCCCTGGAGCAGCACACTGGAAAAAATCTAAATCTAGATAAGTCTTTTTTTTTTTTAACGCTCTTAAAATAATCTTATTTCCAGTGCATATTATGTAATAATTTTATTTTAAGAGTAAAAATACTAATTCAATTCGCAAACTATCTCATTTATCTACTCAAATTCAGGATAAATAGTCTTAATTTGAGACATTTTTACTTATTTCTCAATCGTTTTTTCCAGTGCAGGGACCGTGTTGCCTCTTCCTTTGTTCTGTGCTGCTGTGCAGGAAAACAAATAACATGTTTCAAGTTTAATTAGCCTTTAATGACAAAAACTCACTAATGATTCATTTATAAAAGCGGGTTAAGGTGCAGTAAAAGCAGAACATTTAAAAAACAAAAGCTTAACATTACTGTAAAGCTATGAAATCAGTAATATCAAAGGTTCCCAAACACTTTAGCTTCTGACCCACTAAATGGCATAGTTGAACCATGGCTACAATAATATCACAAAGCACAGTTGCTGTTTTTTTTTTTTTTTTGAATTGCTTCTTCTATACATTTCATCATTTCAACATAAATATTAAATATTGTTTTGTTTCATTTCTTCAGTGGATTTCCGAAGCCCTTACTGGTTGATGAAGGACCCTGCTGTTGGGAATCCATGGTGTAAGCCATTTAAGGAAAGCCATTTAGTTAAAAAGAGAACTTTTAAAAAACCTGGAAGAGTTTTAATTGAAACTAAAACTCCTATATCTGCCCCATGAACCGTATTTTATAAAGTGTTTACCTTTCCATGACAATTTCTGAATGAGATGTGTGTGGAGACGGGTTTACTTTGGGGCTGGTCGGGGGCCAAATGAGAGCTCAGGTTCAGTTGGATGACGCGTGGGGGTGTGTTGTGGACCGCTTCTGAGAACTGCCTTTGGGAAAGCGGGTTATCAGGAGCTGATAAGGGCCCCATTTAAAAGGGTTGCGTTAGGATGGAACTGATAAACCAGCAGAGGAAAGCAGAGACGCAGGACTGTGTGGTACTCAGACAAACCATGCTACTCTTTGTGTTCATTCTATGCACTGCCACTCAACTTTTTACTCTGAGAGTATCTTGCATGCCAGTGATGGACCAGGGGCCTCACATTACCCACGGCTGGGGCCAGGTGGTTCGGCAACGCCATCTGTATGCTGCAAAATCTGGGCTGCATCTACTTATCAGGGATGATGGACAGATTCATGGTTCAGCAGATCAAACTCTTCACAGTAAGTCTAGGCTTTTAAAAATGCAAAAGCTCAAAGCACACACTGCATAAACATTCTGAAAATGAATTAAAAAAAAAACTAAAATAAGTGCATTTAACCTTAATTTGAGTAGGCAAATAAGATGATCTGCCAATGGAATGAGCATTTTCACACTTAGAAAAAGATAATAAGGTATTATTTACTTGAAATAAGAGACAATACGTATTTTAAATGTAAATGGCCTTGTTCCATTGGCAAAGTGCCTCACTTACCTCCTAAACTGAACAAAAAAATTATCCTTTTATAAGAAAAATTGAGTTATTGGATTGAAATGTTTTGAACTGCAGGCCTACTGGAGATCCGACCCGTCGGTCCGGGACGTGTTGTGATCAGAGGAGTGGCAACCACACGGTTTCTCTGCATAGAGAGCGACGGCAGACTGTACTCATCGGTAAGCAATTCAGTAAAAGCAGTAAATTTTCTTCTGTCTTTCTGGCACATTGTCCGTCCCTCTGCCTGTTTATTATACACCAAAGGAATCATTATCAATTAACTCGAAACACGGCCGTGAGGAAAACAATCAAAGTGTTATTAGCAAAGTAAAGCAAACAGAACAGCAGAAATAAAACTCAAGTTAGAAATGTTTAAAATGATGACTTTTAGTTGTAATTATTTACTAATAATAATAATTATAATACATTTTATTTAAAAAGGCGCCTTTCTGGACACTCAAGGTCACCGTACAAAAGCATAAAAACACAGTGTTTGAACTTTGGTTCTTCTTGATCAGAAAGAGCCAAAGCAATTCTAAAATTAGGTGTATGTAACTTTAATTTGATTAGGTAAGTACACTGCAAAAAACAATCTAGAAATATGTAAAAATGTCTTAAACAAATAAGATAAGGCAAATAAGATGATCTGAGTATTTTACTCTTAAATAAGATAATTAGATAAAATGCACTTGAAATAAGACAATGCAATTTTTTTCTTATTTTAAATGTAAATTGTTTTGTTCCATTGGCAAAGTGTCTCACTTAGCTCCTGAATCCAAGAACAAATGCACCTAATTTACGAAAAATTGACTTATCTAGATGTGGATTTTTTTCCAGTGTAATATGGTCTGCTAACGGAACGAGGTTTTTACTCATAAAATAAGATAATTAGACTCAGACTTTAGACTTAGACTTTTTTAGATTCAGACAAACTTTACTATCATTTTGGGCACACAGAGTGTATACAAAAACTAAATTACGTTCCGTACAGCTCTCAAGACATAGATGATATGCATGTGAAATAATACAATTACATTGTTTTTTCTTATTTTAAATGTAAATCATCTTGTTCCACGGCCTCACTTAATTCTCAATTCAATAAAAATAAATTTATTTAGAAAAAAAAATTTATTTAGATTTTATGTTTCGCAGTGTAGCAAAGTTTCCTGGACTTATCCATGGCTCTTATTTACACGCTTCCTCTGCCATTAATTCAGAAAGTTCACAACTATCTATGCAAACTTTAAAACTGCCATAAAGACGCACTAAAGGGAATCATTTACATTGTTAATGTAACTTTTATTGTAAAATTTCTCTAAAGGAAAATTACCTAAAATCTAAAATGCAAAATATGTATTAACTTTAAACTTTACATTTACATCCTAACAAAGTAATAACAGCTTATTTAAAACAAAAAACACGGCTGAATCTATGTACACATGAATAGGATATTGGGATTGTGAAAAAAAAATCCTATTATGTTTCACTATACACTGCAAAAACAAGTAAAGATTTCTTAAAATAAGTGTATTTACCTTTTGAGTAGGAAAATCAGATGATCTACCAATGGGATCAGCTTTTTTACCCTTAAAATAAGATAATTAGATAAAATGCACTTGAAATAAGACAATGCAATTTTTTTCTTATTTTAAATGTAAATTGTTTTGTTCCATTGGCAAAGTGTCTCACTTAGCTCCTGAATCCAAGAACAAATGCACCTAATTTACGAAAAATTGACTTATCTAGATGTGGATTTTTTTCCAGTGTAATATGGTCTGCTAACGGAACGAGGTTTTTACTCATAAAATAAGATAATTAGACTCAGACTTTAGACTTAGACTTTTTTAGATTCAGACAAACTTTACTATCATTTTGGGCACACAGAGTGTATACAAAAACTAAATTACGTTCCGTACAGCTCTCAAGACATAGATGATATGCATGTGAAATAATACAATTACATTGTTTTTTCTTATTTTAAATGTAAATCATCTTGTTCCACGGCCTCACTTAATTCTCAATTCAATAAAAATAAATTTATTTAGAAAAAAAAATTTATTTAGATTTTATGTTTCGCAGTGTAGCAAAGTTTCCTGGACTTATCCATGGCTCTTATTTACACGCTTCCTCTGCCATTAATTCAGAAAGTTCACAACTATCTATGCAAACTTTAAAACTGCCATAAAGACGCACTAAAGGGAATCATTTACATTGTTAATGTAACTTTTATTGTAAAATTTCTCTAAAGGAAAATTACCTAAAATCTAAAATGCAAAATATGTATTAACTTTAAACTTTACATTTACATCCTAACAAAGTAATAACAGCTTATTTAAAACAAAAAACACGGCTGAATCTATGTACACATGAATAGGATATTGGGATTGTGAAAAAAAAATCCTATTATGTTTCACTATACACTGCAAAAACAAGTAAAGATTTCTTAAAATAAGTGTATTTACCTTTTGAGTAGGAAAATCAGATGATCTACCAATGGGATCAGCTTTTTTACCCTTAAAATAAGATAATTAGATATTTTGCAGTCCTTTTTTTTATTTTAAATGTAAATTGTCTTATTCCATTGGCAAAGTTTCTCACTTCCCTGCTCAAGTCAGGGAGAAATTCACTTGTTTTTAAGAAAAATGTACTTACTTAGATTAGCAATTTTTGCTGTGTAACTTTTAAATCAAAGGTTATTTTTATGCTGGCTCTGAAAAGTAATTTTTCATTCATCGATATGTTTAACGACAAAACATGTATTTGTGGTGTGGCTGCTTCAGGCTGCTCATAAGAACGGTCAAGATTTATACATGTCTTTTAACAGTATAAGATGGTATAACATATAATATAATCTAATCTAATATAATATAATCTAATATAAAGTAATATAATATAATAAATATAATATAATGTAATATAATATACAATATTTTAATGGTCTAAAAATCGAAAAATATATTGAATATATTTATCCTTTGTTTCACTCTTTACTGCTGAAAAACGAGGGAGAACACAAAGATAATTTATTTCACTGCTGAATTTTCTTTTTATATTTCAAATCTTTTCTTCTTCTTTTGCCCCCCCCCCAACCCCCCCCACCCCCCCCCCCACCCTCAGTCAAGGGCCCTTAGAAATTGCCTAGCTCCCCCCCTCCCATATACGGTCTGTTTGAATTTTTTTTTTCTTTTTTATCTTTGAGGCTTTTGCTCTGGATTTCATATCAGCTGTCCAGCATGGTGCCAGCTTAAGGTCGGTGACTCCCCGGCCTTTGCAAGGGTCTCATGGTATGGAAATAAATCTGTGTCGCTTGGATTTGAGTTAAAAATGCCACTGAAATTTAAATGTTGTATGTTTGTACTTACTGTTTCAGTGTTAAAATATATTCAGAACACATTTTTGACCTAAAAAAATTTAGTGTTGCACCGATACCGATACCAGTATCGGACGGGGCCCCGATATTGCCCTAAAATGGTGGTATCGGTATCGGCGAGTACCAACAAATAGGGCACCGATACCATTTTGAGAGCCATAAGTTTATTCAACTATTGTCACCCACTCCTGGTAGGCAATAACAAGTTCTACTGGATTCACTTTGTATTAGATTTCCTGCTTCCCAAAGGCTTGACAAAGCCATGATGGCAATTATTTTACATTATTATGGAATCGGTATCGGCCGATACTGCACAGCCAGGTATCGGGTATCGGTATTGGGGCCAAAAAATGGCATCGGTGCAACACTAAAAAAAATTCATTGTCATTATTTCTACAAAGTTGAAATTTCATTTATTTTCTCTTCAAGCTAAAAATTCACATTACTATTTCAAAGTGATTATATTTTCAATACTTATTTTTCAGTTTAATTTTTGAGTGTTAAAAAAAATCTGCATATAAAAAAATTCAACCTTACAAAATTCAAACTCAATATTTTCAGCCTCCTGAGATTCAACTGGCTCAATTTCACTGTCTTAAATTCGGCGTCTAAATTCAGTGTAAAAGGGGGAAGGGTTACTTCAGGTCACAGACATTAGCAATGGATTGTGGCGTCCAACACCCAGCCAATCCCGTTACGTTTTCTTAGTCACATGACGTGACGTTTGTGGCGCTAATCTGAAGGGAAACCAGCATGACGGAGCCGGTTATGCAAGCTAACGCTAACACATCGGTGAGTTTATTACTTTCATTTTTCTGTAGTTGATACTGTAGATATTAGGTTTGAATTTTGAAAGGTTGAATTTTTTTATATGCAGATTTTTTTAACACTCAAAAATTAAACTGAAAGATAAGTATTCAAAATGTAATCACTTTGAAATAGTAATATGAATTTTTAGCTTGACAAGAAAATAACAAATGAAATTTCAACTGCGTAGAAATAATGACAATGAATTTTTTTTAGGTCAAAAATGTGTTCTGAATATATTTTAACACTGAAACAGTAAGTACAAACGTACAACATTTAAATTTCAGTGGCATTTTTTATTCAAATCCAAGCGACACAGATTTACTTCCATACTCATGATGCAGAAATATTTAACATCCATGTTTTAAACTGAAATATTCTAACTTCCTGCTCAAAATCAAAAGCATTTAGTGAACAAAAAGTTGTTGTTTTTTTTTTTTTTTTTTTTTGCTGTGCATTGTAAAGATGTGTGTGATGTCTTTCTGGCTCATGGCCTTAATTAGATGAAAACTTTTCTATCTGCACCGCTTTGTAGACTAAAGATACCACAGCTTCTTATAATCTGTATTTATTTTTAAAAATACGACTTAAACTGTCTAAACTAAATAAGCCTAAGACAGACTAATGATGAATTGCTGGTGAAGATTCTCAGTCATCCAGGTCAGAGTCATTCCAAAAAAGTTCAAATCAATCCACTGGACTTTGTTTCCACGTTTGAAGACGTTTCTCTTCCATCCAGGAAGATTTTTCAATTCAAAATGTCAGAAATAGCGTTGAGTTCCAGGTTTTATCCAGCAACCCAACAAAGCCTGGTTTTAGTTTAGAAAACATGCAAATAGAAACAGATGAACGGGTCCCCCCCTTTGGAATGGGGTGCTTTTTTAACTTTTTTGGAATAACTAATGATAACTTAATAATTTTTAGTGGATAATTTAATTGGTTTGAGTCTTTTAAAAATCTACATTTTTTGTAGGAGTTCCTAATTTTCCACTCTTGTGGTTTTGTTGATGTTTAATTTTGTCTCAAGGGAGATATTTGATCCCACAATGACAGGCGGTAGTGATGGTATGAGATGAGCCGAGGCTTTGAGGCCTGTGTCCAGTAGTGGAAGAGGCATTTTCGTGAAGTGTGTGTCGAGGTCCGCTTCATTTGGGGGAGGAGCCAAAATAAACGTCTGAAGCCTCATTGTCGCCGTACCACATGTCCACTTCGGGACGCGGTCCAGACCGCCCGAGAACTTCGACAGGCATTTAAACAGCCTCAGTTTTCAGTCCAGATGTGGAAGTTTGGAGGAGAGATTCTGTCAGTTGGACGGAGTTTGGATAGATTCTAAAAAACAAGCTAGTTAAAACAACTTTGGTTAGATTAAACAATGCAATGATCAGGACCTGAGCAAGCCACTGGTTACAGATGTAACATTAGTTTTAAGTCGTATTGCTTTCTAATGAGCAGTGACCATTGCTAGTGGCATCAGCTGTAAGACATTGACTGCCACTCCTGAGGTTGCTGGTTGAGGCCCAGCTTGGACTTTTGAAAATTGAGATAAAACTTAACAAGTATTTTGGCTAATGTGACTCATTAGTGTTGCTCTAGTACAAATATAGATTGGGTAAAAACTCTGCCAAATTACATTGGTTGGTTTAACCAAAGATTGGTTGATCACATAACTTCCAAACCGATTAAAACCAAAAACTGTGGAAAAACTAATATGTTTGAATAAAAATAACTAACACCTTTCATTCTGCTCATCATTGCCTAATTTACACAAACTCTTTAAATGTCTGCTAATTTTAGGTAGAAAAACTGTAAATCTTAAATGATTTTTCTCTTCTAAGATATTTTACAAACAAAAAAAACTTACAAAAGATTTTATTATACACACCAATCATTAACAGTTTCAAAGGAACTCAAATGAGGAAAAAACAAGAACGAAATTAGCAAAAAATCATAGATTATATTACTAACTGTAGTTCTGCTTTCCACCAGAAGGTGGCGACATTTTCACATGAAGCTTCATGAAGCAATTAGCCCAAAAGGTTTAATAAGGCTTCATCTCACCATCACTGACAGGCAGAAATATTTGAAATATAGATCATCGTATACTTTAAGATTTCGTGTAGGACTGCAACAATTAATCGTTTTTATTGAATATTGAAATAATTGTAAACAAATTTAGTAATCGATTAACTGTTAACTGGAATATAGACTCTAAAACGTGCCTTTAGCTGAGAGAGCGACCCACTTAGAGCAAGAATTATATGAAAAGTATAAAAATATGAACCAATATTTTGCATTTAAGATAAAAAAAAAAAACTTTTTTGTCTGTCAATATGCCCTATCCAGAACTCCTTAAGTGGGGTTGGGTGGGGCTGGCAGTGGGTGTGTTTTACTGACGCCATGCGTGACACAGAAGGCTACCGATGGCGCCTCTTGTGGCTGCCAAGGACCTCACCATGAGGCGGTTCCCTACAGCGCTGCCTTTTTCTCTGTGGTAGGAAAGGAGCCACATTGGGAAGGGAGAGGGTGAAAAAAAAGCATATTTCACACTTAATCTTACAGGATACAGTTTGAGATACCAAAAAAAACTCAGCACAAGAAAAGTACATGTAACACGAGACTAACTTTTCAGCAGAAGGAAAACATTGGGGTTGGAGCCATATGAAAGTCAATCGGACATTTGAGCATCAGTTGTGTGTGGACGATGAGTGCGTTCAATTTGTCCATGAACGCTGACCACAGTACATTGTTCTTGATAAACTAGAAGTTTGTCAACCAGCGCTATGGACGCATCCACAGGTGTTCGCAGGTAGAGGAGGTTGAGGGAAGCTGGGCCCTTTCCGATAACATCCAGGGGAGTTTTTTTAAGTGGAAGGCCAAATCCCAAATAACACTTTTGAGAGCAGGCTGCACAAAACAACTGACAGTAATCTCACTATACATCAGCCATTCTCATCCTCCCCTCTCTAATGACAAGGCGCGCATGAGTCCTATCATAAAAAAAAGGTTCTTTGTGCGACCTGAGTAACGCGCAGTAACGGGGTGTCTGCAATGGTAACTGTGTTATAGTTACAGTCAAAGTAATTAGTTAGATTACTCGTTACTAAAAAAGGTAACGCCGTTAGTCCCATCACTGGAATTAAGGAATGTTTAAATGAGGATGTTTAGTGGAAAAGGGGGGAATTGACTCAAAATATCAGGTTTGGTGAATGTTTGTTGAGGAACCAGAGGCAGAGAAGCAGAGATGATTTCTTGCAGATTTAATGAAGATGTTCATAGTAAGAAGCAATTAATCAAAAAACAACAGGAAAGTAATCAAAAGCAAGGAGATGCTCAGGGAAAATAACTTAAGGAATGTAGTAATGAAGAGAATCCAGCAATGAGGAACGTCAAAGGTGTATTTATTGACAAAGAAAAGAATGGGCTAATCAGCTGAGTGAGAGCAAATATGGATAGAAGTAACTAGAAGGGAGCTAGGGGAAAGGAGACTGGCACAAGGTGACAACAGAGATTAACCAAAAATACAACGCTACGTAAATATAACTAGAGAGCAACTAGAATAAATCAAAATGGAAAATGAACCAATGAAAACACAGAATTACAAAAATCAAAATGAAAACTCAAAAAAGTTTGAGAACGGCCAGGATCATGACACAAAGCATATTCCCAAAAGTTAGATTTCAAAAAGAAAATCCACGGGACCGTGTTTCTAAGTTTGAAGACGTTTCTCTTCCATCCAGGAAGCTTTTTCAATTCAAAATGTCAGAAATAGCGTTGAGTTCCAGGTTTTATCCAGCAGCCCAACAAAGCTATGTAATGACTTAGAAAGCATGCAAATTGAAACAGGAAAACCAGCTCCACCCCTTAATAATGGGAATCATTGAGGTCGTTATTGACTTAGACTTATAGGCAGATAATGAATTAGATTTAGATATATTTATTTGGCATTTTGTTTTCACAAGTGTAAAACAAAAAGAAATTTCGTTTAGAACAGCTCACTGGAAAATTTCCTTTTTTTAAAGTGCAGCCTTGAAAATATATATATTTTTAAAAACATAAAAACAGGAATATAAACATATGACTGTAAATCATATGTGATCATAGATGTGGATTTGATGTCTAGTTTGTATCGTATTAAGCGACATATTTTGTAAAATTATCGAAATTGTCGAGGAGCCGTTCTTGGCAACCGAAATATTGGCCTGCAATACCTGATACTGGCCAATAAGACCTCAACGGGGTGGAGCTGGTTTTCCAGTTTCAATGTGTATGTTTTTAAGCCATCACAAGGCTTTGTTGGGCTACTGTATAAAGCCTGGAACTCAACGCTAATCCAGACATTTTGAATTGAAAAGGCTTCCTGGATGGGAAGAGAAATGTCTTCAAACTTAGAAACAAAGTCCAGTGGATTGATTTTAACTTTAACTTTTTGGAATGACTATGACCTGGATAACTGGGAACACAAACTGGGGACACAAAGTATATATATATATATATTAATATATATTAATATATTCCAACTTTGAATAAAAATCTTAGTTTGCAGGAAAAAAAACATCACAAAAAACTTTCAAAAAGACATCTGCTGACCCGAGCTGTCCTCCGTCATGTTGTCAGTCCGCTTCCCCATTCGGAAAACACTACAGGCTACATTCAAACAGTCCACAGGTTCGTCAACCTTTGTCCAGTGTGGTGCAGGGTAGGATGTGTTTGCAGAGTAAAAAGCTTAATGAAAAGGCGCAACAGCAGCAACAACAACCTTGGCCTCTGGCCTGCTGTCTTCTGCCAAAGTCAACAACCATCCAAGAACTTAGAGAACCGTAACGCTTTTCTCTGGCTGTTTGTGTTTTCTTTTAGTTTGCTGCTGTTGGGTTTTTCCTATAAAGCAACACACAAAAAAATTAATCCAGTCCTTTTCTGTCCCTTTGGGATTAACAACTTCACTTAATATCTTAAATCCTGTGATAAGTTGTGTATCTGTTTAGAAAGCACCTCACCGCTCAGTCTATATCAGCGGACTTTGTGAATGAAACCCAAAAAACGAACATAAAGATAAGAAGACAGATAAGAGATAAGAACAGGCTGGAAATGAAAGATATAAAGAATACTTTTGCAGTTTATTTAAGCAGATCATGTTTGTTTTTGTTTTTTTTTAAGGAAACTTATGCCAAAGCTGATTGCACC
Source organism: Cyprinodon tularosa (assembly GCF_016077235.1). NCBI lineage: Eukaryota > Metazoa > Chordata > Actinopteri > Cyprinodontiformes > Cyprinodontidae > Cyprinodon > Cyprinodon tularosa. Next base: position 22,249 of record NW_024038093.1, read on the forward strand.
TTCAGAGAGCAGATCTTGGCCGACGGATACAACATCTACACCTCTGATGGACACGGAGCCCTCCTCAGCTTAGGAAACAGTCAGCAAAGACTCCATGGCTTAGACCGCGGCGTTCCAGCTCTGGCTCGCTTCCTTCCCAGGGTAAACACCCTGCAGCAGACTGTCCCCACGGGGCTTCATGTCCCCGATCAGCTCATTTCAGAGCAAACAGAGGAGACTGTGGACACAGCAGGCTTATTTGGAAAGCCCTCTCAGATCATTCACAGCCCCAGCTTCCACAAGCGATGAGGCAGCAGGTCTGAGGCAGCTGTCAGGCGACGTGTCCAGGGATGTCCAAGCGCTACCTTGTGGACAGACAGGAGGTCCAGCCTTTCAGCACAAAGACACTGGATCAGACTTTCCATCCAGAGAAGTCTGACACCAGAGAGAAGTGCAGCCCTCCACCAGCTGAACCAACGGAGGGAAACCTGCATGGAGAGGAATGTTTGCCTCTGGAGTAAACACTATGGATGGATGGCTGGGAAAGGCAATGAACTGCCCAACATGCATCCATCTGATTATCATGGATTCAGAGCCAGGCGTGAAAAGCAAAGCCACTGACATGGGAGGACAATGACACGTCTGATGAACTACAGAGGAGGAAAATCCTTCTTTAGGATGTTCGCTCCTTTTAAAGCCCCTACAGAGACTGTGAGATAGTAGGCAACCAGGCCACCCAGGTTAAAGTGGTGTTGTTTAGATACGTTTATATTTATTTAGTTATTTAAATATTGTCAGTTTTACACTTCAATGTTTACCTCCATTTTTACTGGTTTTGTAAACATTTCCAATAATGTAAGTGGTTAAATATGTTTTTGGATAAATAAAGAAAAAATATCATTAATACTGAATATGAGCATTTTAAGTTAAAATGACAAAACTATGTGAGATTTAAAAAACGTACGGTGAATTTCCAGAAATGATCTTTAGTCCACTTTGTCAGCAGTTGAAAATACATCAGACATACAATTTAAGATGTCTTTATAATTCACAAATGTTGGACACATCAAAGCAAAAAATAGCCCAGAAAATAAAGCATTCCTTTGACCGTGTGTTCAGTTCTATTCAGTTTATTTCTATAGCACCAATTCACAACACATGTCATCTCAAGGCACTTTCCAGTTCACCAGATTATCCAGTCAGATTGATTCAAAGTTTTCTATCTAAGGAAAACCAGCTGATTGCATCGACTCATTGACTCTTCAGCAATCCCTCACACTAAGCATGCTTGTAGCGACAGTGGAGAGGAAAAACTCCCTTTGAACAGGAAGAAACCTCCAGCAGAACCAGGCTCAGTGTGAGCGGCCATCTGCTGAGGCCGACTGGGGTTCAAGAAGACAGAAGCAGACATAGAAAAAGAAGCATAGATACAAAAGGCAACTGTCAACCAGCTCCACAGGCGGCCCCGTCCAGGAAACACACAGCCAGGCAGATAATGAAAACTGATGAGTAATGAAAAAACTCTAAGTACCAAAGTGTTGCAAAAAGTGGTACAAATGGTAAAGCAAAGATAACTTCCTGAACAATCAACTCTTAAATCTTCATTTAAGACTTTTTAAATTTCCCATGGTTGGCCTTTCATCCCAGAATCTAGAAGTTACGGTAAGTGTTTTATCATAAACCTTCCACTCCCAGGTGTTCCAGGTAAGTTTCCTGTCAGAGGAGTAAAAAAATAAAAAGAAAAGGCATCCAAACGCTGACAGAGAGCTTCAGAAAGATCTGGAAACAGCAGGTATGTGTTTTCCAATGAAAACAATATGAAGTGTACCTAACTGCAAAAGCCTCAAGGTAAACACTCACACAACACTCCACTGTTGAAAGTGTGACAAAGTGCTGAAAGTTAAAGACAATTTGTATTTTCCAGACGTCACGGATTAGCGGACCAGAGTCCGGATCCGGACCCACCTGCTGGCTAATCCATACTCACCTGCTGGCTAACCCGGACCCTCCTGCTGGCTAACCCTGACCCACCTGCTGGCTAATCCAGACCCACCTGCTGGCTAATCCGTACTCACCTGCTGGTTAACCGGGATCCACCTGCTGGCTAATCCAGACCCACCTGCTGGCTAATCCAGACCCACCTGCTGGCTAATCCAGACCCACCTGCTGGCTAATCCAGACCCACCTGCTGGCTAATCCAGACCCACCTGCTGGCTAATCCATACTCACCTGGTGGCTAACCCGGACCCTCCTGCTGGCTAACCCTGACCCACCTGCTGGCTAATCCAGACCCACCTGCTGGCTAATCCGGACCTACCTGCTAGCTAATCCATACTCACCTGCAGGCTAACCCGGACCCACCTGTTGGCTAACCCTGACCCACCTGCTGGCTAACCGGGATCCACCTGCTGGCTAATCCAGACCCACCTGCTGGCTAATCCATACTCACCTGGTGGCTAACCCGGACCCACCTGCTGGCTAATCCATACTCACCTTGTGGCTAACCCGGACCAACCTGCTGGCTAACCGGGATCCACCTGCTGGCTAATCCAGACCCACCTGCTGGCTAATCCATACTCACCTGGTGGCTAACCCGGACCCTCCTGCTGGCTAACCGGGATCCACCTGCTGGCTAACCTTGACCCACCTGCTGGCTAATCCAGACCCACCTGCTGGCTAATCCGGACCTACCTGCTAGCTAATCCATACTCACCTGCAGGCTAACCCGGACCCACCTGTTGGCTAACCCTGACCCACCTGCTGGCTAACCGGGATCCACCTGCTGGCTAATCCAGACCCACCTGCTGGCTAATCCATACTCACCTGGTGGCTAACCCGGACCCACCTGCTGGCTAATCCATACTCACCTTGTGGCTAACCCGGACCCACCTGCTGGCTAACCGGGATCCACCTGCTGGCTAATCCAGACCCACCTGCTGGCTAATCCATACTCACCTGGTGGCTAACCCGGACCCTCCTGCTGGCTAACCCTGACCCACCTGCTGGCTAATCCAGACCCACCTGCTGGCTAATCCGGACCTACCTGCTAGCTAATCCATACTCACCTGCAGGCTAACCCGGACCCACCTGTTGGCTAACCCTGACCCACCTGCTGGCTAATCCATACTCACCCGGTGGCTAACCCGGACCCTCCTGCTGGCTAACCCTGACCCACCTGCTGGCTAATCCAGACCCACCTGCTGGCTAATCCGGACCTACCTGCTAGCTAATCCATACTCACCTGCAGGCTAACCCGGACCCACCTGTTGGCTAACCCTGACCCACCTGCTGGCTAACCGGGATCCACCTGCTGGCTAATCCAGACCCACCTGCTGGCTAATCCATACTCACCTGGTGGCTAACCCGGACCCACCTGCTGGCTAATCCATACTCACCTGGTGGCTAACCCGGACCCACCTGCTGGCTAACCGGGATCCACCTGCTGGCTAACCCTGACCCACCTGCTGGCTAACCGGGATCCACCTAGGGTGGCCAGATGTCCGGCTTTAGGGCGGACAGTCCGGATTTTCATTGCACTGTCCGGCGTCCGGCGCCGCATCCAGCCGGACGTGTATTTGCCCTCCTTTACCCCCAGATTCCACATACTCCGTCAGTGCTCCGCTCCGCTCAAGTATGTCGTGCGGAGTACTTGTCTGTCATGTAAATCAATGAGAGCTGTTCCACATCCTCCACTACTCCTCCGCACGTCTCTGTCCACGTACGTCTTCTCTGTCCTTCACCGTCAAAATACGGAACTGAGCTCTTTTTGGCTCCGCTCCCGTCAGTCCAGATCAAGACCCGCAATTGCAATCGCACCAAACAGGATAAAGAATGTAGAGAAGACCCGGTTTGTCAAATTAAATTATAGTAAAAACAGGTCGGTTACTAGAAATTAGAGCATAGTTCGTATATATTCCCAAAATTAAGAGCAATTAATTAAATAACTGGATGCAGACTATTGGTGCTTCAACAGACCAAAAAATTCTTATTGCAGGAATGGATGAAGAGATGATGAGTTTGGAAGCGGAGAACAAACATAGTTCATACAAACTATGGATGATCCTGTTTATTCCTGTTACAAAAATCCACAACAGAAAGAAAATATTTGGGCATAAACTGAACATCTGCTGGATGATGATGGGGATTTTTTTTAATATGTCATATTAAATTAAACGTTCACAGGGTTTATACCGGAATGAGGAACTCTAATTTAATGCTCTTTTAATGCTATTAGAAATAATTTTAATTTCATCAACAAGTATCATGTACACAAGTTATTAGTATACATGAAATAAGGAGCTGTAAGCACTGTTCCATGACTCAAGTTTGTATATATATACCTATATATATATATATCTATATATATATATATAGATATATATATATATAGATAGATAGATAACATGGTGAAATCATCTTTACTCTCGACAGGCTGCAGCCATGTCACAAATTCCTCTTTTCCAGCCACTTTTTGACATATGTATTGTCCTATTCTCTAGCTCTCTCTCCGCCTCAAGCTTATTTTCCAAACAACTGCTTTATGATCAATTGCAGCAGTTCTGCTCAAATTAATCGTGTCAAAAAATAGTCACTTTTTAAACACCACAATGTATTAAATAAATACAAATGCTGGGAACCAATTCTTTTTTTTACATCTCTTTAATATTTTGTTCTATTCAACTACACAAGCATCATCTTTAAACTACTAAGAATTGTACTATAAATGTGACTTTACCCGATTCTTATGTACACCGTAGTAATTTATTGATATGCTGCACAATGTCCTCCTTTTTGGTGCTATAGAAATGGCCACCCTAGATCCACCTGCTGGCTAATCCAGACCCACCTGCTGGCTAATCCATACTCACCTGCTGGCTAACCCGGACCCACCTGCTGGCTAACCCGAACCCACCTGCTGGCTAAACCGGACTCACTTGCTGGCTAACCCTGACCCACCTGCTGGCTAATCCAGATCCACCAGCTGACTAACCCTGACCCACCTGCTGGCTAATCCATACTCACTTACTGGCTAACCCTGACCCACCTGCTGGCTAATCCGGACTCACTTGCTGGCGGACCCTGACCCACCTGCTGGCTAATCCGGACTCACCTGCACTCACTGCATGTTGTCCGAAGACAGTGTCTAATTTCACTTGCACCGCTTCTCCTGTTAATATGGTAAAGGCCTCCGGAGCGTCCGGCTCCAGGCTGCACGTGATCCAAATGAGCCAATGAGCTGCCAGTCTGGGTTGCTGCTGCTGCTACTTTTAGACACAGCAGGCAAACCTGTGGCAAGCCGGGCGATGGGAAAGAAGGAGAAGACAAGGAGAAAAAGAGAGCAGAGAAAGTGTGGACTGCTGGAAGAACTGCGGTGAACTGGTGAAAGAAAAGTGAAATGGCGTGCTCAAAGATGACCCTGCACATTTAGAGGATGTTTGGCTCAACCTGCTGCTGTGAAGCAGGATTCTCCACCATGAACAGAATCAACAATAAATCTGGATGCCGGCTCAAAATTAGCACCTTGATATGTGCTTGAGAATGACTTAGTCTCTGGTTAAACCCAGGTTTAAAGCCTTGCAGGGCAGCATAAAGCCCACTGCCAACATTAAGACAGAAAAAAGAAAGAAAAGAACAAAAGATCAGTTCAGGTGTTTGAGAAAATATGGGAATCAGGAAATTGTCTATAAACCAAACTGAACAATTGTTGTTCTCTATAAAAAAAAAAAAAAAAAACACTTTAGATTTAAAACTGGGAGAAAAAAAAATTTATTTAAAATTTCAATGTATATCATGGATGCATAAACACCAAATTTTATTTCAATGTTTTCATCACTCTGTTTCATTCCATCTCTGTTGTTATGCTGCCATAGGCTTACCTAACATTACAGGCATGTGAATCCCTGAAAATATTTTCATTATGGCATCCTACCAGCCTTTTTTTATTTTTAAATGTTAACAAACCCATATATGCTTTTAATACTTTAAATTTTAAGTTGGTACTTTACTACAGTAAACCTTAAAGTTAAGCATTCTTTTAGTTTTCCTTTTCCTCACCTGGTTTAGCCCAACCTTACGGGAGCAGAAATGTTTCGCTCTCTTATAGCAGGTGCATCTCACCTGCTGTTCTGTCCAGATGGAGGATATTGGCTGAGCTGCTGTCTTCATGTATAGATGATCCTCCTGGTTCTGTCTTTCAGTGGTTAACACTTTCTCTCCTCTAGACAGCTATTGGCTGGGATTTTACTGTCACTGACTTCATGTTCTCCTCTTTCAGGTTTTAGTCCTGAATACTGGCTGAGGGTTTATCTGCATAGATTTCTCTCTTCTGGCGGGGCACCGTCATGTTGCAGTAGTCTGAGCGGTGACATCACAGGGTTGGTTGGAGCTTCAGCGCAGCTGCCTTCCAGTCAATGAGTCGATGCAATCAGCTGGTTTTCCTTAGATAGAAAACTTTGAATCAATCTGACTGGATGATCTGGTTGAACTGGAAAGTGACCTGAGATGACATGATGTGAATTGGTGCTATAGAAATAAACTGAATTGATTTAGCAGTTAATACACTGATGATAGCGGGGATACATCAAAACCGTAAAACTCTTTAAGAAATTTGCTTTGATGGATACAGAAGCTGAAGTCCCATCGCTTATGCTAGTCTGGTGAGCTAGCGTTCCATCCAACAGTCAGCTGCAGCCTCAAGCTGCTCCAAGTGTTTTTAATGTCACTGCATGCCCCTCAGGAGTGAAGATAGAGATGTTTCTAGATGTTGGAGCTTGGCCTGTTTTCCAGTGTAGTCCTGTTTCTCTGACTGTGACTAACTGGATGTGCTCTCTTCATCCGCTGACATGGGAGCTGGCTCAGAGCTCGTCTGCCTGGCTTTGTGTTTTATCGACGAGGCCGCCTGTGGAGCTGGTTGACAGTTGCCTTTTGTATCTATGCTTCTTTTTCTATGTCTGCTTCTGTCTCCTTGAACCCCAGTCAGGGGACAGAAGCAGACATAAAATTAAATAAAAGTAATCCCTGAAACACAGTAATCCTGCTTCGTGGTTCAGGCCTCTGGGCAGTTTCAGAGGTCTGTGATCAGGCCTGATTAAATCAAAACTAGGGGTTTAAATAAGACTCCTCCAATCAGTGAGCAGAAAAAAGTTCACACCATGTAGTTCTGCCACAATGAAATGATCTGCAGCAGTTCAAGTCTCATTTATTTTCAAATTAAAAACTTGCAACAAATTTATCCTCTATGAAATTTATCTTTTAAAATACTTTTTAACCGAGTGATCCCTGAGCAGCAGAAGACCCACCTAAGGAGGACTGGAACCGCTTTGTTAAATACTTGCACCTTAAAGCATCTCTGTTTATTAAAAGAAACACCTTAATAAGGATTCATTAGAAAATGTCTCCCTGAGATTTTCATTGCAAGGATGGAGTGAAAAGGTGAACTCTGGTGCCCAGTTCTCAACGGGGAAAGAAACGATCAGCGCTTTCAGCCGCTGCTGCAGCCATGCCCATAAAGGTCCGTCAGATTAAACGGCAAAGCCGGCAGGCTTAATTCTAGCTACCATAAAGTCTGTATTTTACTGAAACCCAGGAGAACCTCCAACTTGTGCAGCAAGCTCCCACACAGCTGATGGTTGCAGGATCTCCAATCAGGAAAACAGAAGTTAGATGCTAACATTTGATGTGATGAGCACTGAAGCAGGACAGACCTCAGTGTTGCACCAGGTCACTTATTGCATCTATCTATCCATCTAAACACATTTATATATCGATTTCAGAACTATTTCAGGTTGAGGAATGATTGTTGAAGTTGGAGGAACTGTCCTTGTCAGCATCCTGCATGTCTCCAGGAAAGGCTGCGGCTCTCAGCGTTTCGATCTGTAGTAAACAAATGTTGCTATGACAACAACCGACGCAGCAATGATGGCAGTCCTCCATCGGGAGAAGCTTTGGATCACGCCAACCTAGAGCACCAAGAGGGAGCAGGTTAGCAGCTTTGATCAGCAGATGGAGCTAGACGCCAAGCGGGGGAGGTCCAATCACTCACCCATCCTCCCTGCTGCACCAGCCAGGGGTAAAGCAGCTCTCTGATCACCTGAAGGACCCAGCTGGTCACCATCCGGATGTTCTCCAGGTGGTTGGTGGTCAGAGCCTGGAAACAAAGCAGGGTTAGACATCAGCTAGACGTGAGCTTCATGTTTCTGGAATGTTCCCTCAACCAAAGGCTGGAATAGCTTAATTTGATGAGAATCTTCATCAGTGGTTAAAAGCAGGGGGGGGGATTTACCATTAGGCAATTCTAGGCAGCGTTCTAGGCCCCTAAGTTCCTGGGGGCCCCATAAAACAGTTTCCATGTATGGTTAATACAAATATTCCTTATTTCTGCACATTAATTATATTTTTGATACAAATCCTTTAACTAAAATACCATCAGAACGCTGATAATATTAAGTGTGTCTCAGCCCCCCCCTTCAGTGTCCACCATATTGGATCAGTCCATTTGCTGCACATGTTCAGAAAGGTCCAAACAGACAGCAGCAAACCATTTGAAAACAAACGATGCAAAGAGCAGTGTTGCCAACTTAGCGCTTTAGTCGCTATATTTAGCCACTTTTCAGACCCCTCTAGCACTTTGATTTCTAAAAAGCTCCTAGCGCCAAATCTAGAGACTTTTTTCTGCTACTGGAGACTTTGGAGACAACATCTAAAAGCAGCGAACTCTGCTCTCCAGAGCAAGTAGATTGGTAACCCCGCCTCCTGCTCTCCTCTATCTTGTCTGCTGTCATGATTCATGCAGCTATTATTTCATCCAAATGAAAAATGGAGAACAGATAAGCAGATCATGGCTTGTCTACAGTGAAAAGAAGGACTGGGTTATTTACTTTGGCCTTTTTGGAAACACAGGAAGGATCAATCAGCTAAGTGAGCTTAGTGCTTGAAAAAAATCTTTCATTCCTTTAGAGACAGCATGAAAAGTCAGCTGAGTACAAAAAATAGAGAGGAAAACAACAAGAAAAGGGACAAGGAGATAGGGACAAAACCTAGAACAGATAATGGATGTCTTTTCTATTGACATTTCTCTATCTGGAGAATCAATCTGTTTTATGAGTTGTATTCTCCATTCAGAGGGCCCCCTGCCTGTCTTTGCCTAGGGCCCCACATTTGCTAAATCCGCCCCTGGTTAAAGGCTACAAACATGAATATTAAAGTAACATTCTCATCCTTCATAACTGGAAATCAGGGTTTCATCATAAAGAAAAATGAATGGATTTAAAATCTTCTGATACAAACTGCTGCCACCTAGTGGAGATGCTGAAACCAAGACCAGAGAGCCGATCCTCTGAAGCAACCTGCAGCCTGAGCAATGAGACCAATCTAAGCCACTTCAATCTGGAACTGACATTTTACTCATGATATTATGACTTCCCTATCATAATATTAAGACTTTATCACCAAAATGGAAACACAGCTCTTTCAGTAGGACTGTTGTCCATCCGGATTGTTGATCTGACAGACGGAGGAAAGAGGAAGTTACCCTGTAAATGAGTCTGTAGGCCAGATGGAAGAGAGACACCACTCTCCCCCAGTTGATGCCGTCCATAAAGATGCTTCTGGCCACGATCATGAAGACTTCCTTGGCGCAGTTTAGCTGAACCTGGTTGATGAGCCTGGCAGAAGGAAAATGGGTCGTTAAGAACCAGAAATGTGACAGAAGTGACACTGAGGTCCACCTACTCAGAACCATGAAACTGAAGCTGGGCTAAACCTGATGGCCAGCAGGGAGGCCCAAAATTGACACTCTGACCATTACATATACAAGCAGAAATTTTTTAGAAAATATTTGTGAGAAAAATATTTAATATTAGAGTAATTAAATATAGATATATCCATCCATCCATCCTCTAACACGATCAATCCTAAGTGGGGTCGTGAGGGGTCTACAGCTGTCAATGGGCGACAGGCGGGGTAACGTATATATATATATATATATATATACACACACACACACTACCGTTTAAAAGTTTGGGGTCACATTAAAATGTCCTTATTTTTGAAGGAAAAGCACTGTACTTTTCAATGAAGATAACTTTAAACTAGTCTTAACTTTAAATAAACAAACTCCATACATTGCTAATGTGGTAAATGACTATTCTGTGGAACAGAATAGTCTATTCTATTCCTGTGGAACCAACTACCAGTTTTAGTCCGTGAGGCAGACACCCTGTCTACTTTTAAGGCTAGGCTTAAAACTTTCCTTTTTGATAAAGCTTATAGTTAGGGTGGCTCAGGTTATCCTGAGCTATCTCTATAGTTATGCTGCTATAGGCTTAGACTTTTGGAGGACATAGGGACCCCCATTTCATCATTCTGCTTCATTCTCTCTCTGTTCTCCTATTCTGCAGAATCTGTTAGTTCAATCTCTAACCTTCTGCTCTCTCTGCTTTTCCTCAGAGTAGCTTTGCCTCGTCTGTTCCTGTTTGGCTGTGACGTCATCCTGGAAAGAAACATCAGCTGTGCTGCTTCTATCAACACCCTTGTTTATAGATGTTGGAGATCGGCCTGTTTTCCAGTGTGGTCCTGTTTCTCTGACCGTGACTGAGTGGATGTGCTCTCTTCGTCCTCTGGCATGGGAGCTGCCTTGGAGCTCGTCTGCCTGGCTGTGTGTTTCCTGGACGGGGCCGCCTTTTACAGCTGCTTTTTGTATCTCTGCTTCTGTCTCCTTGAACCCCAGTCGGCCTCGGCAGATGGCCGCTCACACTGAGCCTGGTTCTGCTGGAGGTTTCTTCCTGTTAAAAGGGAGTTTTTCCTCTCCACTGTCGCTACAAGCATGCTTAGTGTGGGGGATTGTATTTGAGTCAATGAGTCAATGCAATCAACTGGTTTTCCTTAGATAGAAAACTTTGTATCAATTTGACTGTATGATCTGGTTGAACTGTAAAGTGCCTTGAGATGACATGTGTTGTGAATTTGGCGCTATATAAATAAACTGAATTGAATTGAATTATTCTAGCTGCCAATGTCTGGTTTTTGTACAATATCTACATAGGTGTATAGAGGCCCATTTCCAGCAACTATGACTCCAGTGTGATAGTTGCTGGAGTTGCAACTATCACTCCAGTGTTCTAATGGTACAATGTGTTTGCTCATTAGCTCAGAAGGCTAATTGATGATTAGAAAACCCTTATGCGATCATGTTCACACATCTGAAAACAGTTAAGCTCGTTACAGAAGCTACAAAACTGACCTTCCTTTGAGCAGATTGAGTTTCTGGAGCATCACATTTGTGGGGTCATGGTGGTGAATAAGTGTGACTTTTCAGGAAAACACAAAAGTGTTTGGGTGACCCAAAACTTTTAAACAGTAGTAAATATATATATATATATATATATGCCCCGTCCGTGGCAGCCAGGGCTAAGGTCCGCCAGGGCTAATGACGGCCCCGTCCGCGGCAGCCAGGGCTAATGTCGGCCCCGTCCGCGGCAGCCAGGGCTAACGTCGGCCCCGTCCGCAGCAGCCAGGGCTAAAGTCAGCCAGGGCTAATGTCGGCCCCGTCCGCGGCAGCCAGGGCTAACGTCTGCCCCGTCCGCGGCAGCCAGGGCTAATGTCGGCCCCGTCCGCGGCAGCCAGGGCTAACGTCGGCCCCGTCCGCTTCCGCAGCAGCCAGGGCTAACGTCGGCGCCGTCCACATCCGTGGCAGCCAGAGCTAACGTGGGCCAGGGCTAACGTTGGCCCCGTCCGCGGCAGCCAGGGCTAATGTCCGCCAGGGCTAATGTCGGCCCCGTCCGCGGCAGCCAGGGCCAACGTCGGCCCCGTCCGCAGCAGCCAGGGCTAAAGTCAGCCAGGGCTAACGTCTGCCCCGTCCGCGGCAGCCAGGGCTAACGTCAGCTAGGTCTAACGTCAGCCCCGTCCGCGGCAGCCAGGGCTAACGTCGGCCCCGTCCGCATCCGCGGCAGCCAGGGCTAACGTCTGCCCCGTCCGCGGCAGCCCCGTCCGCGGCAGCCAGGGCTAACGTCGGCCCCTTCCGCATCCGCAGCAGCCAGGGCTAACGTCGGCCCTGTGCAAATCCGCGGCAGCCAGAGCTAACGCCGGCCAGGGCTAACGTCGGCCCCGTCCGCATCCGCGGCAGCCAGGGCTAACGTCGGCCTTGTCCGCAGCAGCCAGGGCTAACGTCTGCCCCGTCCGCGGCAGCCAGGGCTAACGTCAGCCAGGTCTAACATCGGCCCCGTCCGCGGCAGCCAGGGCTAACGTCGGCCCCTTCCGCATCCGCGGCAGCCAGGGCTAACGTCGGCCTCGTCCGCGGCAGCCAGGGCTAACGTCGGCCCCGTCCGCGGCAGCCAGGGCTAACGTCGGCCCCGTCCGCGGCAGCCAGGGCTAACGTCGGCCCCGTCCGCGGCAGCCAGGGCTAACGTTGGCCCCATCCGCATCCGCGGCAGCCAGGGCTAACGTTGGCCCCGTCCGCGGCAGCCAGGGCTAACGATGGCCTGTTAGATGAACATGCTCCATCTGTTCTGGTTCTAGATGCTGCACAGACTCGTTAAGTAGAGCTTTGCTTTATAGAATGATTTTCATTTTAATAACTTTTCATAATCTTTTGTAGGAGGGGGCAATATATCGAATATACTCGATGTATCTCAAGTTTTCCCAGGTATGATAAGTTAGTAAGATAGTTAAACTGACTCGAGCCATCGAGTACAAATGCATGACGACATTAAGCCGCCTGCATCTATTTCACTGAGTTTTATTTTTCCCAAACACTTAATAGGAATTAATTCTATGTTTCTTGCTAACATGAGATTGGTTGATGCAGTGACGATCCTTGAGACAACATCTGCTGTGGATCAGTGCTCTATAAACAGGTGAGCCTGGTTCTGCTGGAGGTTTCTTCCTGTTCAAAGGGAGTTTTTCCTCTCCACTGTCGCTACAAGCATGCTTAGTGTGAGGGATTACTGGAGAGTCAATGAGTCAATGCAATCAACTGGTTTTCCTTAGATAGAAAACTTTGTATCAATTTGACTGTATGATCTGGTTGAACTGTAAAGTGCCTTGAGATGACATGTGTTGTGAATTTGGCGCTATATAAATAACTGAATTGAATTGATTGAATTGAGGTGGGGTTGACCGCTAATGGGAGCTAACCGCTTACCGCTGGAACTCTGCGTTTCTATTCAGGTCATCTGCTATTTTCAACAGCTGATCCACCACTTCCTTCACTTCCGGGTCATCCAGTTCATGCGGCCTTCCTCCCAGGTCCTCAGAGACCACATGGCGGTCGGGGTCCTCCGTGTTTATACGCTCTACCACGTACCTAGAAAATATCCACCCGCCCCCAAACAAAGAGATCCATCAGGTTAGATCAGGTGGAGGACACAGATACAGGAAAAGGCTTGGCTTTGATCTCCCCAGAGTCAAGGAACTATACAGAAAGCAAAATGAAAAACGGTTTTCAATCATTAATCAACCAGAACTTCAGGTTTTGGGCTCCGCCCATTGATTAGACAGGCTCTATCCTGTTGCTGCTGTTAAAAAACAAACACTAATCTAAATAAAGATAATCAGTTGTTCAAGGGGGCATCTGTGATGTGTGGCCTAATCCATGTTATATTGAAGAACTACTCCTGGATAACAAAAACGACACGACTGTGTAACATATATACTAAGGCTAGGCTTAAAACTTTCCTTTTTGATAAAGCTTCTAGTTAGAGTGGCTCAGGTTATCCTGAGCTATCTCTATAGTTCTGCTGCTATAGGCTTAGACTGCTGGAGGACATAGGGACCCCCATTTCATCATTCTATCTCTATTCTCCCACCCTGCAGAATCTGTTAGTTCAATCTCTAACGTTCTGCTCTCTCTGCTTTTTCTCATAGTAGCTTCATCTGGTCTGTTCCTGTTTGGCTGTGACTCCATCCTGGAGAGAAATATCAGCTGTGCTGCTGCCATCAACACCTTTGTTTCTAGATGCTGGAGCTTGGCCTGTTTTCCAGTGTAGTCCTGTTTCTCTGACTGACTAACTGGATGTGCTCTCTTCATCCTCTGACATGGAAGCTGGCTCGGAGCTCGTCTGCCTGGATGTGTGTTTCCTGGACCGGGCTTTTTGTATCTATGCTTCTTTTTCTATGTCTGCTTCTGTCTCCTTGAACCCCAGTCGGCCTCAGCAGATGGCCGCTCACACTGAACCTGGTTCTGCTGGAGGTTTCTTCCTGTTCAAAGGGAGTTTTTCCTCTCCACTGTCGCTGCAAGCATGCTTAGTGTGAGGGATTGCTGAAGAGTCAATGAGTCGATGCAATCAGCTGGTTTTCCTTAGATAGAAAACTTTTAACCAGTCTTAGTGGATGATCTGGTTGAACTGTCTCTATAAAGTGACCTGAGATGACTTGTGTTGTAAATTGGTGCTATAGAAATGAACTGAATAAAATTGAATATATTAGGAAATTAATAGATTAGCTGTGTTTATTGATAAAAAAAAAAACATGAATTAATGACCCATTGGTTTGTCATTAGTGTGACGCTGACTGAACCTATAAACTGAGCCTGGCTGTTAGCCTGGAGTGGAGCAAGCTATCTGCACCAGCCAATCACCATGGCAACTAATGTCCTACTGCCTTGGTGAAACCCAGCTGAGGCGTAAATAAGCCAGGATGCCCTGAGAACCCTGACTTATGTCGGTTTGATGAACTCAGTGGAGAGAACAGCAGCAGGGAAAGGATCCAGTCCGGTCGGACCTCCCTGATGCGCCGCAAACATGGCGCTTTGTCTGGCTGCTTGTTCTCAGACCTTTTAGATTCATAACAAAGAGAACAGAAAGATGTTGAGGAAAGAAACTCACCCCCTGAGCACCACCACTCCTTGCTCCAAGATGGGATCATCGATGACGTCTGAAAGAAGCACATTAACAGCTTAGCTTGACCTCAGGCTGCTTGCTGGCTGTTGTACGGCTGGAGAAGAACAGACCCTGAAAACTGGACCTACTGCTGTCCTATTTAGCACCACCTTTCATATAAATAGAAACCATTCCTCATCCTAACCCCGTCAGCTGGTGCAGCTGCACTGCAGCCGTCAGATGCAGGCATGCATCGGCTGTAGTGTTTGAATATGCAGATAGAACCTGGAGCTGCAGGATTTACAGGAAGGATGAAGCTGCAGCAGCTTTTCACAATAACCAGACACTTCGTTTAAAACTGCTTCCAAATGGATCCCGTGTCTCAGCAAACCACGAAAACAGAACAAACTAAAAGTTAGCAGCAGCTAGGATCCAGGGGGGGGATTTACCATTAAGAAATACTAGGCAGTTGCCTAAGGCCCAAAGTTCCTGGGGGGCCCATAGAACTCTATTTACATGTTACATGTGTTACATGTATTCACTGCAGCCTGCAGTGATCCATGGCAGTCTGAACAACACAGTCAGATTTTTTCCAGTGCGACCCAGGCTGCTTGGCTCTGTGGTCCTGAATTCGATACGAATCTGACCTTTTCAAACAGGAACCTGTGTTTGAACGGCCAGGTTCAGATTCATCGGACCTGAACGCCATTAATACCCGACAAAGGTCACTATTCTGCATCGTGCTACACAGAAGCAGGAAGCAAAACAACAATCATGGAGGATGATGATGCAGAGAGCAGCATTTATGTTTAACCGTCTTGAAAATATTCAGTTTTTAATATTGCGAATCGCTAGATCGCTAGATGAACTCCAGCACTACCATCCATGTTTACTTCCGTAAACACAGAGCACGCTGCCCTGTGATGTCATTACGTCCTCCACTGCGCATGCAGGACACTTGAGTTATATGACTGCAGTTCACGCAGGAGATCACATACAAGTCGCATATATTTGGAAATATAAACGGCAACATAAAGTTAACAAAAATCAGATTTCACAAAAAATCGGAATTGAGCATCAAGGCCTGCAGGGTGAACGTAGCCTTAAACATCCTTCATCCTCTGACATGGAGCTGGCTCGGAGCTCGTCTGCCTGGCTGTGTGTTTCCTGGACAGGGCCGCCTGTGGAGCTGGTTGACAGTTGCCTTTTGTATCTATGCTTCTTTTTCTATGTCAGCTTCTGTCTCCTTGAACCCCAGTCGGCCTCAGCAGATGGCCGCTCACACTGAGCCTGGTTCTGCTGGAGGTTTCTTCCTGTTCAAAGGGAGTTTTTCCTCTCCACTGTCGCTACAAGCATGCTTAGTGTGAGGGATTGCTGAAGAGTCAATGAGTCGATGCAATCAGCTGGTTTTCCTTAGATAGAAAACTTTGAATCAATCTGACTGGATAATCTGGTGAACTGGAAAGTGACCTGAGATGACATGATCGGAATTGGCGCTATGGAAATAAACTGAATAGAATATGAGTCACAGCAAAGGGTCTGAATACAATAAAACTGGTCCTATAGTCACTCTATTCCAGATGGAGTAATGTAACTAAAGTAATCCCTCCCTGGGATTATTAAAGTATTTCTGATTCCTGGTTGATGGGACAGGTGTTGTGAATGAAACTGTGCCCAGATTGAATGAGCTCCTGTGTGTCGCTGAATGTGTTCATTGATGACTGAAAGAGATCTTCTGCCTCCATTTATCTGTTTACTACAGTCTGTTCAATTCATGTTATTGTGGATTTAAAGACATTTCAATCAGTGGAAAAATTGCAGCAGGGAATATAAAAAAAAAGTCTAATCATCCAATACTTTCTCGACCCCAATGCAGTACCTCTGGGACCCTCTAGGGGTCACAGACCCCCTGTTGAAGAGCTCCGCTCTAAGAGTAGAAGTGGCAAACCTGGGTGCACCCTGAGGACTTGTTAATTCTCCTGTTACTGATGTCCTCCAGCAGTGTCAGTAATGCTTTCTGTTAGAGTACATTAATAACTATATAATAACATTGTAATAACAAAGCAAGTTACACTTTATTACTAGGGAACAAGAAAAACTAATAATTTTGGTATGCGCTGTGCTTCAAATTTTAGGCAGAAAGACGAAGTCTGACCTGATAGATTTGTAACCCTTATTAACAGTAACTCATATTCATTGAGCAGACAGCAATAAATGAATGAGTTATAACCTGGTAAAATGCTGTTTATTGCTTGTTACATAACAGAAAAATAAACCTAGAAGACAGCAAGCCAATCTACTAAACTTCTATTTATATGTAACCTGAGTTCAGTTTTATAATGCTTTACTTGCCTGATCATAGGTTCCAATTTACTCTGTAAGCCGTTGGTAGCTGGTGGCCGATAATAGAAACTATTATGTTGTTATCTAGTGGTAATTAACATTGTTACAAACAATTATAATAATTACATGCAGGTTATCATTTTGAAATGATGTACCTTCATCTTGAGGTAATTACCCCTCAAAAAATCTTCTTGTTTCAAAGTACTATAGTGTGATTTGCTTTGTCATTACCGTGTTATTACATGGTTATTATTGTAATGTGAAAGAAAGTGTTACCTGTGCATCATTTATAGAGCACTATAGATCTGCCACTGCTGTGAATGCTTCACACCTCGTCACAGTTTAATCACTGACAGCGTAAATCTGTGGGTCACATCAACGGGGACGGCTGCGGAGAAAACATTGAAATACTCTGCAGACGTTGATTACAGCCAATTAAGTTTTTGATAAAAATCCTTTGGCTAAAATGCCATCAGAACGCTGCTAATATTAAGTGTGTCTCAGCCCCCCCCCCCTTCAGTGTCCACCATATTGGATCAGTCCATTTGCTGCACATGTTCAGAAAGGTCCAAACAGACAGCCGCAAACCATTTGAAAACAAACACTGCAAAGAGCAGTGTTGCCAACTTAGCGCTTTAGTCGCTATATTTAGCCACTTTTCAGACCCCTCTAGCACTTTGATTTCTAAAAAGCTCCTAGCGCCAAATCTAGAGACTTTTTTCTGCTACTGGAGACTTTGGAGACAACATCTAAAAGCAGCGAACTCTGCTCTCCAGAGCAAGTAGATTGGTAACCCCGCCTCCTGCTCTCCTCTATCTTGTCTGCTGTCATGATTCATGTAGCTATTATTTCATCCAAATGAAAAATGGAGAACAGATAAGCAGATCATGGCTTGTCTACAGTGAAAAGAAGGACTGGGTTATTTACTTTGGCCTTTTTGGAAACACAGGAAGGAGCAATCAGCTAAGTGAGCTTAGTGCTTGGAAAAAATCTTTCATTCCTTTAGAGACAGCATGAAAAGTCAGCTGAGTACAAAACATAGAGAGGAAAACAAGAAGAAAAGGGACAAGAAGAGAGGGACAAAACCTAGAACAGATAATGGATGTCTAGTCTATTAACATTTCTCTATCTATATATTGGGTTTGTTCTATGTGTTGTCTTCTCCATTCAGAGGGGCCCCTGCCTGTCTTTGCCTAGGGCCCCACATTTTCTAAATCCGTCCCTGTCCAAAGAAGAGTTATTATTAGGGTCACTGGAAAAAATAAAAAACTGTTATCTGATTTTTTTTTTTTTAAATAAAGGAAAAAAGTCAGAATTGTGACTCTTTTTTTTTTACATTTTTAACTCAAAATGAAAAAGAAAACGTTTTTTTTATTGCCATTATCTTCTTCCACAGAAACCACATCTTTCAAAATATGGAGTGAACTGTCTTTTAAAGAAAGTTACCTCCACGTTGTATTTTTATAAACAGCTATAACCATTAAGGGAGTTTTTCTTTGATCTCTACTGATTAGTTGAAAGCATTTTGTTTCAGTTATATCTGTTCTTTTTTCAATCACCTTAAATCAGCTGTTCTTGTTCTGCTCTGGCCTGCATCAATAAACCTTGCAGATATAATCCAGGAATCATGGAAAGCAGAGGTTGTAGGTTCTATTCCCAGCCTGCAGCAGCAAACATCTTCCTGTTTCTGACCTCTGGAATCTGAGCTTCTTTGGTTTGTTTTCCTGTAGAAAAGCAGCAGAGAGGCGCTCCTATGGGGCCTCTGAAAACTTCACCGGGAAGTTTATGAAACCAGAACCGGAGCGGAGGGCCGGGGCCCCTCTGTGCTCTCCATGTTCAGATCTGAGGAGATCCTGGAGGTTCGGGCCCTTGGTTCTCCTGAATGAATCCCTAATGAACCCACATACCTTCTCCGCCCTCAGCGGCCTCCATTCCCTCCTCTCCTCGCTCAGCCATGGCTCCAAACTCTCCTCAGGGCCCCAGCTGGCTCCCAGAACCACCGGCAGCCGAGCAGAACCCACACGGAGCAAAGAGACCGGGTTAACTCGGAGGGACCGCCGGCGTCTGGTTTAATGTTTTAGTTTTCTTCATGGGCAGGAAGTAAGGCGGAAGTAGCGGCGCCCCCGCCTCCTTCCAGGAACGGACCAAGTTTGGTGAATCCAGCAGAACCAGGAAGAGCGAAATAATATCAGCAATAAAAACTATTTATCTAAATGCATTTAAAGAGAATAATAAAATCCCTGATTAAAGCTCTTTGTGTTTCATGACAACAATAAGTTATTTTTAACAGGAGGGGCTGTGAACATCTTTTTTTCTTTTTTCTAGAGATTTTTTTTTTCTTTTATTTGGAGAATAAAGTCTTAAAATCACGAGATGAAGTCACACAATTGCGAGAATAAAGTCGTAAAATTACGAGTGTAAAGTCGTAAAATTAAGAGATGAAGTCAAAATTGCGAGAATAAAGTCGTAAAATTACCAGATGAAGTCATAAAATTAAGAAAATAAAATCGTAAAATTATGAGTATAGAGTTGTAACTGTTGAGGTTTATGCTCTGATTTATGTTTTTATTTCACAGATTTGTAAATAGAAGTGATGTTTGAACTGGTTTTGTCACGTGGTATGAGTTCAGGTGGGTCGGATGTGCCCCGCCCCTCCTCTCTCAGAGCACGAACGCAACCAGAGTGTGGAGTCCTTGTTTTGCTGCCGAAATATATCCTTTGGGATACCGGGTCTAGCTGCTGTGTAGCCACTTCTGCTAACAGGTTATGGGCCCAGGTACACACAGAGACCCAAGTGAAGAGTACCAGAAGCGCAGGTGAACCACCGCTAAGGAAAGACGTAACACACAGCACCATGAACAGAAGAACTACAGAAGGGAGTAACCGGTGGTCACATTTGGCTTTCGACGGAGATGCGGAGAAGTACGAGCTGTGGAGAGGCAAAGTTTCTTGGCCACCTTCGGTTACAAGGATTAAAGGACGTAGTTGTAAAGAAAGAAGAGGAAGACGGACAAGAAGAAGATGAAGACACGAAAAACGCAGAGGCGTATGCGGAGCTTATCCAATTCCTGGATGATACAAGTTTATCGCTAATAATGCGTGAAGCTGCTGATGATGGACGGAAGGCTCTGAGGATTTTGAGAGACTTTTATGCGGGCAAGGATAAACCTCGCATTATCAGTCTATATACAGAACTTACCTTACTGCAAAAAGTTGGCAGCAAAGATGTGACAAATTATGTTCTTAGAGCTGAGGCCGCTATAACAGCATTAAGAAATGCAGGTGAAACTATGAGTGATGGCCTGCTTATCACTATGATTCTGAAAGGACTGCCAGAGTCATTCAAACCATTCATCATTTATGTCACACAAAGTGAAGATAAAATGACTTTTTCTGACTTTAAATGCAAATTAAGGAGTTATGAAGACACAGAGAGAATACGCACGGCTGCCGCGGCGGTCAACGTCATGAAAGCACGGGTCCAATCAAGCCTAAAGCATGCACAGGTGCGGATGAATGACAGGAGAACAGACAGCGTCAACCAGGTGTGCTTCAGATGCGGACAACGGGGACACAGAGCTAAAATGTGCCACCGCAGGAAATGGTGCAATTTTTGTGAAAACTCCACACACCGAGAGGATGAATGCAGGAGAAGGCAAAGACAGGATGTGGCGTGGACAGCTGCTGAAGAAGAGGACGGTAAAGAATATGTTTTCTGGCTGAGTGATGCTGACCAGGAGATTGGGAGGAGTGATGGAACCAAACCCAAAGGTCTGATGGTGGATACCGGAGCAACCTCGCATATCATAGCAGATCTTGGCAGATTTAAAGATTTTGATGACAACTTCAAACCCGAGACACATTGCATCGAATTGGCTGATGGCACCAGATGCAATGGAGTGGCGAAAAGACGAGGAGATGCAGAGGTGTCTCTGATGGACAGCAGGGGGCGACACCACAAGACAATTCTTAAGCAGGCACTGTACATCCCCTCTTATCCACAAGACATTTTTTCTGTAAAAGCAGCCACAAAAAATGGGGCAACAGTGATCTTCAAGCAAGGACAAGATGCTTTGGTACACTGAGATGGAACAAAGTTCCCCATCAAAGAGCACAACAGACTGTACTATCTACAAACTGTGAGTAATGAATGCGATGACCAGTGTAAAGGTTCTTATGACATGCAAACCTGGCATGAAATTTTGTGGCATTGTAATTATAATGATATACAAAACTTACAGGGTGTTGTTGATGGAATGAACATAAAAGGTAATAATGAAAAACCAATTAAAGCAATGTGAAGTGTGTATTCAAGGTAAATTTGCCCAATGGAAGAACAGGGAACCATATAAAAGAGCTAGAGCTGCATTAGAGCTGGTTTACACAGATTTAGCCGGGCCAATAGATCCACAGTCCAGAGAGGTCTACAGATATGTGTTGTCATTTACCGATGACTTTTCAAGTGCAGTTTTTGTCTATTTCCTAAAATATAAAAATGATACTGTGCAGGCAACAGAAAAATTCTTTGCACACACAGCGCCCTACGGCAAGATAAAATGTATACGGTCCGATAATGGTACAGAATTTACTGGGAAGCTTTTCCAAATATTACTGAGTAAACATGGCATTAGACACGAGACATCAGCCCCGTATTCGCCACAGCAAAATGGCACTGCAGAGCGAAACTGGCGTACACTTTTTGACATTGCGAGATGTATGCTGATAGAGACCAACTTGTCTAAAACAATGTGGGTATACGCAGTTCAGACAGCGGCCCAAATAAGAAACAGGTGTTTTAATAGACGTACAGGGCAAACCCCTTATCAGATGATTCGTGGGAAAAGACCAAATTTATCCAGGATGCAGAAGTTTGGTTTAGCCTGTTTTGCCTACAAACAAGAAAAAGGAAAACTGGACTCAAGATGTGAGGAAGGAATTTTTGTAGGATATGACAAAAACAGCCCAGCCTACCTAATTTATTTACCTCACAAAGGTAAAGTCTTAAAACATAGACTAGTGAAGTTTTTAACTAAAAATGTGATGGAGCAAAAGACACAAACTGACATATTAGAAGATGAGTTTGACATACCTAATAGGATCACAAAACAAACAGATGAGTTTAAAGAGCCAAAACAGGAGGAATACACAGAGGAGGAAGAAATACTTGAAAAGAGTCCAGCTACTCTTTTAGAGGCGGAAAATAAAGATGATGCCATTTGTGATGCAGATCAAGATACAAAGCGTTACCCTTCTAGGCTAAGAAAAAGGCCAAATTACCCGAATGAATATGTAACAGAAAAAGAACTCGACGACCTAGTGTTAACAAATATTGATTATTGCTACAGGCTTCTGTGTGACGTACCTTTAACATTTGAACAAGCTGTACATTCTCCATACTCAAAAGAATGGAAAAAAGCAATGGATGAAGAAATGTTATCTCTTAGAGAAAACGATACATTCACTTTAACAACACTTCCTGCAGATGGAACTGACAAGTTCAAAGCTAGATACGTGGCAAAAGGATTTAGTCAGAAGAGGGGTATTGATTATGAAGAGACTTTCTCTCCTACTGCAAGTCTGACCAGTATTAGAGTTTTGATGCAGAAAGCAGCACAAGAAAACCTTATCTTGCACCAAATGGACGTTAAAACCGCTTATCTCCATGCATTGATAGATCGTGAGATATACATGGAACAACCAGAAGGTTATGAAGAAGAACCAAACGGAAATGAACGGGTTGTGTGCAAATTAAATAAATCATTATATTGTCTTAAACAGGCAAGGAGAAACTGGAACAATAACCTGCATGATTATCTTTGTGAAAACAAGTTTGTGCAAAATCCAGCAGATTATTGTGTTTACACCAGGCAGACGGAAAAAGATAAAGTCATACATACTTATAGTATGGGTGGATGATCTGATCATCGCTGCTACTGATGAGAAAGTACTGAAAAGTGTTAAAGAGGTTCTCATGGTAAGATTTAAAATGAAGGATTTGGGAAGGCTGAAATATTTTCTTGGGATTAATTTTTGAACAGGGGGGAAACTGTAAAAATGTCTCAGAAAAATTATGTAAAGAGAATACTGCAGAGGTTTGACATGCAGGACTGCAAACCTAGAGCTACTCCTTGTGAACAGAAACAGGACTATAATGATGATGGGAAAAGGATAGACAAGGCTGCAAAATACAGAGAAGCTGTAGGCAGCCTCATTTATTTGACGTCTTGTACAAGACCTGATTTAAGCTTTATAGTGAGTAAGCTGTCACAGTACTTTGCAGAACCAACAGAACAACAATGGACTACTGTGAAACATGTGTTAAGATACCTTAAAGGCTCTTCTGAAAAGGAACTGTGTTGTGTTACAAAAAATGTGAGGATGAAAATTTAGGATTGCATGCCTACAGTGATGCTGACTGGGCAGCTGATGTAAAATATCGCCATTATACAACTGGTTATTGTATAAGTTTGTCTAAATGGGGAATTCAGGAATGTCTATATTTGATACAGTTACCTAAGAACATTGACTGTTATGAATATGTACCAGCTAAAATTTATGAAGACAACCAAGGGACCATAGCAATAGCCCAAAACCCTGTAAAGAGACAGCGCTGTAAACACGTTGACATAAAATACTACTTTGTGAGATCAACTGTAAGGGATGGCAAGGTCAGTCTGTATTAGTGTCCAACAGAACTGATGGTAGCAGATGTATTAACCAAACCAGTAACGACATTCAAGTTAGTCAAGTTTGACAGTTTTATCTTTGGAATGTAATTTAAAATATTATTGATTGTAAATAGGATTAACGTCAAAGCAAGTGGGGGTGTTGAGGTTTATGATCTGATTTATGTTTTTATTTCACAGATTTGTAAATAGAAGTGATGTATGAACTGGTTTTGTCACGTGGTATGGTTAATAAAAAGCCGAGTTCAGGTGGGTCGGGTGTGCCCCCGCCCCTCCTCTCTCAGAGCACAAACGCAACCAGAGTGTGGAGTCCTTGTTTTGCTGCCGAAATATATCCTTTGGGATACCGGGTCTAGCTGCTGTGTAGCCACTTCTGCTAACAATATCATTACAAGAATAAAAGTTGTAGCCTAACATTACGAGAGTAAAGTCGTAAAATTACAAGAGTAAAGTCGTAAAATTACAAGATTAAGTCATAAAATTACGAAAATAAAGTCATAAAATTGTGATAATAAAGTTGTAATATTATGAGAATAAAGTCGTAAAATCACGAAATGAAGTCACAAAATTGCGAGAATAAAGTCATAAAATTACCAGATGAAGTCATAAAATCACAAGAAAAAATTCGTAAAATTACAAGAACAAAGTCGTAACATTACAAGAATAAAGTTGTAAATTTACAAGAAAAAAGTCGTAACATTACGAGAGTAAAGTCGTAAAATTACAAGATGAAGTTGTGAAATTTCCAGAATAAAGTCGTAAAATTACAAGATTAAGTCATAAAATACGAAAATAAATTCGTAAAATTATGAGAATAAAGTCGTAAAATTACAAGAATAAAGTCGGAACATTACAAGAATAAATTCGTAAAATTATGAGAATAAAGTCGTAAAATTACAAGAATAAAGTCGGAACATTACAAGAATAAAGTCGTAACATTATGAGAATATAGTCGTAAAATTACAAGATTAAGTCATAAAATACGAAAATAAAGTCGTAAAATTATGAGAATAAAGTTGTAAAATTACAAGAATAAAGTCGGAACATTACAAGAATAAAGTCGTAACATTATGAGAATATAGTCGTAAAATTACAAGATGAAGTCATAAAATTATGAGAACAAAGTTGTAAAATTAAGAGAATAAAATCGTAACACTACAAGAATAAAGTTGTAATATTACGAGAATAAAGTCGTAAAATCACGAGATGAAGTCAAAAAATTACGAGAAAAAAGTCGTCACATTACGGGAATACAGCCGTAGAATTACGTGGTACAAGATGAAGTCATAAAATACTACAATAAAGTCATAAAATTATAAGAATAAAGTTGTAAATTTACAAGAAAAAAGTTGTAACATTACGAGATCAAAGTTGTTACATTACCAGAATTAAGTCGTAACATTACGAGAAGTCGTAAAATTACAAGAATAAAGTTGTAACATTACGAGAATAAAGTTGTTATGTTGAGACTTTGTGAACCGAGTGTCACACAGGTTTCTTAAGGGGAATACACAGTCCCCTACCTGGTGTCCAGTGTATTCTACTGCTACAGAAATCTTCTAGATGTCATGATGGGTCTAATGCTTCTTGCCCACCTGCAGAAACACTCAGAGAGATAGTCAAAGTTTTTCCCCTTTAAATAAAAGACAGAAACCGGATCAGCTTGGTTGGTCCAGCGGCCAGGAATCCAGGTGGGACTGCACAAAAGGAGAGAGTGAAAAGGTGAGTTCACACACTTGGCGGGGAAAAAATGCAGAAGACTGATGCTCTTACTTGAACCAGCTGCTGGAGGCTGGTTACAGGTTGCAGTTTGTGGAGGCCTTGGCTGGTTGAAGGTGGACAAGTCGTATGAGGGCGGACAGGTAAGTTTATGGGGGCACATGAGCAAACTGTCAACAGAAAATCTTGATGTGGTTGGAGCGCAGAGAGTTTAGTACTGGAACTCTTAGCGTCTCGAGAGGTTTTCTTCCGGAAGGATGTGAAAAATCCCAGAAGATCTGTAGGTTTCCTGCCGAAGATTCACAATAAAAAAAAGGTAAGAGCATGAATTCAAAAAGAAAAGATCGGAGCATGACTCCGCAAAATCTCAGAGGGGCTAGAGTACCCATCCATCCATCCATACACTCTGGCAAAGAGGTTATGACAGTCAGCTGCTCATGTACTCCTCTGAGGTAATTAAAGATTTGTTGCAGGTGTGGGTAGTTGAGACATGTAGGCAAGCCCTCCAAGACAGGAGTAACCAGATGGCACCATCTGGTGGACGAACGGTGGAACAGAAAAAGAAAACAAACTAACCCCACAAACTGGAACCACAACACTTGGCAGGAACTATTGCTCACCTTTAATTGCTCTTTGGCTCCATCTGGTGACTGAGGTGTGTAATTACAACTACACCAGCAGTTACTAGATGGAAAGGATTTTCTGCCCCTAATTAACTATTCTGTGTAGTGCCTATTTGCACCTCCTGGTGGAGTGAACGTTTCAACACAACCATATTTGCCAAAAAGTTAAAGCTAAAAAACAATCCACTGAATTTTGTTTTCTGTTCCCCTGTAAGGGTTTGGGGTTGTGATGATAGTGGGAAGGATCAACTTGAAAATAAACATTTACAGAACAATGTTTAAATAACTCACTAAGCTTTAACTTTTGGGGGAAAAAAGGCTGAGTAGTTGTCATTATGTCCTCAGGCAGCCTAAGAATATAGCAGCATGTTGGGTGTGTTCTGTAAGAGCCATAAAGCTGAAAAGAAAAGAATATGCAAGAAATAGGTACAGTTTATATTTTGTTTCATTCTTAGTTCATGTCATTGTGTATTTCATAGTTTTAAGAAAACGGTTATTGATATAAAAAATATTTGATGACTGCCCCTTAAAGTGATGTATCTGAGAATGCAGGGCCTGTTTTGTCAGAGCTGCCCAAGGGAGCATAAAGTTTTCTTACCGTGCGCCTTCTGATTTTGTAACCCTTTTATTTCTAAGTAAAGACATCAAAACTTTAAGAACTTGTCATGTAGAAATTACTGTCTAGAGCTCTAAGTGGTATTATTGGAAAATGAAGAGAGATTACCACTGCATGTTCGATTATAAATGCTGCATCCTTCAAAGACCTGGCCTACCTGAACTGGATCCTTCGAGGTTGGTGAAACTTCTCCACCGACTTAATATAATCTGACTTAGATTATATTAAACTGCACTTAGAATATTCACCACTGCTCAGCGCCATTTCCCGTTTTTTTCTGAGCATCCAGCTTGCTTGGACTCGCAATGAATCATGAGATATCCAAGGCTACGGAGGATACACAGGACCCGTCTGTCACTATGGGCAAAAAGAGGGATGCATTTTACAAGGATCCTTGTAATCCAAACAGACCTTGGCGCCGTGCTGTGACGTAATCGGCCTCATTCAAACTCAGCAGACTACAGAGAAAGCTCAGGATAACCTGAACCACTCTAACTATAAAAAAGAAGAGTTTTGAGCTTAGCATCCTTGTTGACTCTCCTCTAATTTGCAACCAGGTACCTTCCAAGGTTCCTTGGCTCCACCATTGCCTGTTTCTCCTGAGTATGATCTCTGCTTGGAAATTAGTCTCAATAGTAGCACTCTTGCATACTTGATTGTTTCACCACTCTCCTCCTTCTTTGGTCTGTAAGTCATTTTATTACCCTTCCTTTGGCCCTTCTGCACATGCCAAGACTCTCTGTGTAAATAATTACTCAAATACTCTGACAACAGCAGGCACAGAATGATTTCCTTGCCTTCAGGAATAGTCAGAGCTGTGCAACACTTTCCAAACAGTGAACAGAATGATTGTTACCTTGGTATAAAATCTGAGAGACAAAAACACACTAAAGCAGAGCCTTTCAGAGGCAAACTGTAGAAATGTGAATATAAAAAAGAATGTTGTCTTTTGACTGAAAATGTACCATTTTAAATATCTAAAACAAGTAAATAATGTGATTAATCAATCAATTACATAAAGCATGGAATGCGTTTCAGTCACCAATTAATTTTCAATAAATTGAAAATAAATTATCAATAAATATGTTACAGTACATCGCAGGTTCCCAATGTAATTTTGACGAGACAAAATAATATCCATACATAAAGTTGTAGAGCACATGCAATGGTTTAAGGAAGGCATGTATTAAAAACATTAAAGTCTGAAAACATATTTTTATTGATCTTAGATTCAGAAAAAACTGATGGAATTCTCTTTGGACACCAAAAGTTTGGCAGATTTCTCTAGTTACCATTTATTTGAACAACAGTTTCATCTTAAAGCTACATTGTGTAATAATTACAGGGATATACAGTCAGAAATGTAATATATTATACATAACTATGTTATTTATCATCATCTACGAGCTCAGCCTCTTAACCTTAATATTTGCGTTGCCTTAGAATTCGTTATTTATAATTACATAGGAGCGGGTCTCGCAGCCATGGAGGCAGACATCTTTGCGCTACGGCAGCGCAGAGCCAACAAACTAGCGATTGCGAGATCGCCCATTACGCTCGCCCATTACGCACAGTGAGCTGGATCCTGGCCACAGCATATCCTCTCCCGGTTCGTAGGCATGTCCCCTGCAGTTACCACAAGTAAGTAAAATTATCTATGTAAACAAACCTCATCACTTGAGAAGGTAGGTGATGCGGACGTCGTGGAAGACATTTTGTCCTGTAACGCTCGCCGTACTGTTGGGGGGGAGAAGCGGTGGGGGGGAGATGTTCATGTTGCTGCGGTCTGCACTCTGACCGCTAGATGTCGCTGAAAATTACACACTGTAGCTTTAAGAACCACATTTTTATTTTTAACTAGGACTAGGTTCAGACCACACACTTTAGGGCACAGGACCATGATTATGACCATAAATTCCTCAGCATTACAGGTGCTGGTCATAAAATTAGAATATCATGAAAAAGTAGATTGATTTCAGTAATTCCATTTAAAAAGTGAAACTTGTATATTAAATTCATACATTACATACAAACTCATATATTTCAGATGTTTATTTTGTTTAATTTTGATGATTACAAATGACAACAAATGAAAATCTCAAATTCATCATATCAGAAAATTAGAATATTACTGAAGACCAATAAAAACAAAGGATTTATAGAAATGTTGGCCAACTGAAAAGTATGAACATGAAAAGTATGAGCATGTACAGCACTCAGTATTTAGTTGGGCCTCCTTTGGCCTGTATTACTGCAGCAATGCGGCGTGGCATGGAGTCGATCAGTCTGTGGCACTGCTCAGGTGTTATGATAGCCCAGGTTGCTCTAATAGTGGCTTTTAGCTCTTCTGAATTGTTGGGTCTGGTGTATTGCATCTTCTTCTTCACAATACCCCATAGATTTTCTATGGGGTTAAGGTCAGGAGAGTTTGCTGGCCAATTAAGAACAGGGATACCATGGTCCTTCAACCAGGTACTGGTAGCTTTGGCACTGTGTGCAGGTGCCAAGTCCTGTTGGAAAATGAAATCTGCATCTCCAAAAAGTTGGTCAGCTGCAGGAAGCATGAAGTGCTCTAAAACTTCCTGGTATGTGGCTGCGTTGACCCTGGACCTCAGAAAACACAATGGACCAACACCAGCAGATGACATGGCACCCCAAACCATCACTGACTGTGGAAACTTTACACTGGACTTCAAGCAACGTGGATGAAGTGCCTCTCTTCTTTTCCTCCAGACTCTGGGACCTTGATTTCCAAAGGAAATGCAAAATTTACTTTCATCAGAGAACATGACTTTGGACCACTCACCAGCAGTCCAGTCCTGTTTCTCTTTAGCCCAGGCAAGACGCTTCTGACGCTGTCTGTGGTTCAAGAGTGGCTTGACACAAGGAATGCGACAGCAGAAACCCATGTCTTTCATACGTCTGTGTGTGGTGGTTCTTGAAGCACTCACTCCAGCTGCAGTCCACTCTTTGTGAATCTCCCCCACATTTTTGAAGGGGTTTTGTTTCACAATCCTCTCCAGGGTGCGGTTATCTCTCTTGCTTGTACACTTTTTTCGACCACATCTTTTCCTTCCCTTCGCCTCTCTATTAATGTGCTTGGACACTGAGCTCTGTGAACAGCCAGCCTCTTTAGCGATGACCTTTTGTGTCTTGCCCTCCTTGTGCAAGGTGTCGATGGTCGTCTTTTGGACAACTGTCAAGTCAGCAGTCTTCCCCATGATTGTGTAGCCTATAGAACTAGACTGAAAGACCATTTAAAGGCTTTTGCAGGTGGTTTGAGTTAATTAGCTGATTAGAGTGTGGCACCAGGGGCCATCAATTTTGAACCTTTTCACAATATTCTAATTTTCTGATATGATGAATTTGAGATTTTCATTTGTTGTCATTTGTAATCATCAAAATTAAACAAAATAAACATCTGAAATATATGAGTTTGTATGTAATGTATGAATATAATATACAAGTTTCACTTTTTAAATGGAATTACTGAAATCAATCTACTTTTTCATGATATTCTAATTTTATGACCAGCACCTGTACATCTGTGCCACGTCAAGAATGAAGATGACTTTTTATCCTGACAGAGAAACTGTCTCAATTAGAGAAACTACTTGGTAAAATATTAGTTCTGACACTTAACAGGCAGGTATTATTAGGGTTTAATGGACTCACACATCATAAATAAGAACAATCCTAACAGTCACCTAGAGAAACAACTGTAAAGTTTTCACAGAAAACAAACACAGAATGCATTCCCTCCATAGCTGTCCTCACCAGTGTCGTTGTCGTCAACAATGGTGAAATCATTTCATTGACGCTCCCTTTTTTCATGACGATAACGAATACTGATGAGCTAAACGTTGATCTTGATGGCTCATAGGTGTACGATTTCGTCAACGAGACGAGACTAAATAAAATTTAGCGGTTGGTCTGTCAGACATTTAAAATGCATCATTGTGCTGTAATCTGCTAAGCAGCTGCGTCCTGTTTGATCCTGCCTGCACATGCCGCAGGAGCACAGATGGATGATGGCAGCGCAGCAGCAGGGGAGAAAATAACCCGGAATGGTCCCATACTGTGAGATCAACTCTGCTCTTCCAGCTGTGATTGTGCAGAAATGCATCTTTGCGTAGCTTAGCTCAGAGTCTGCGCTTCACGCTCCACTCTGATGGTTCACTCTCAGCAGTACGGCTCTTCCTGCTCTCGCTACTAAATAAACTATATGTGGCTGATCATTCTCTGCCAAGCCTAAAAAATCCCTTTGTCTATATCAAGATTTGATTTCTTCCAGCTTACAAGAGGTGATGCTAAAGATTCTTTAATTTCTACCAAAAGAAAACCCTAAATAATATCCAAATAAAATATTTCAATGCATTCTGTTACATTTTTGTATAGAGATTCAGATGAAAAGGTTCATAGATCTTTGAATATTTCTCCCTCATTGTTCTTGTTTCTATTTAAATATGATGGAAATGTTTCCTTGTATTGTCATTAAAACTTTTTCTGTTTCCTTTAAATATTTCAACATTTTAGTAGCATATTCATTCAGTTTAGGTCTGGGTTGCCATGGCAATACAAGGCAATTATGGAGGTTCTCTTTCTATTTTTTTTATATCAAACTCTGTGAATTTAAATCTACTTTGACCTCTGAGCAGCAGGAACCGAAGGGTTAATTCTCAGAAATAATAATAAGTAGAAAGAAGAATGTTTTTGGAGTAATGCAGATTTTATAGATCTGTGTTTAATGCAGAATTCATAGCAGATCAGGAAGTGTTTGCTTTGGGATGCCAGCTTTGTATGTCTAAAACTATTCCTTTATTGGACATTTTGTTAGCTTGTCTGTCTGCTGTATTAACCAATATAATGTGTAGAGCTGCTATTTTTTACTGAGACACTTTTTATTAAAGTAGGACATTAATTCAACACACTCAAAGGTTACCTGTGGAGTACCACGGGGATCAGTGCTAGGACCAATTCTCTTTACTTTATACATGCTCCCAATTGGTAGAATTATTAGACAGCATGGGATTAATTTCCACTGTTATGCTGATGATACTCAGCTATATCTGTCTATAAATCCAGATGAAGCTAACCCATTACATAGATTACAAGCATGTCTTGAAGACATAAAAACCTGGATGACTCTTAACTTTCTGCTTCTGAATGCAGACAAAACAGAAGTTATAGTCTTTGGACCAGAGTCTCTGAAAAAGAAGCTGATTAGCCAGTCACTTCATTTGGATGGGATTAAACTGATTTCAGGTAATAAAGTAAAAAATCTTGGTGTTATTTTTGATCAGGACCTGTCATTTAAATCCCAGATCAAAGAGGTTTCTAGAATTTCCTCCTTTCATCTGAGGAATATTGCAGAATGAGCAATCTCCTGTCCAGGGGTGATGCTGAGAAACTAGTCCATGCATTTGTTACTTCAAGGCTGGACTATTGTAATTCTTTACTATCAGGAAGTCCACAAGCTGTAGTTAAAAGCCTTCAGCTGATCCAAAATGCTGCAGCCAGAGTTCTGATGAAAATTAAAAAGAGAGATCATATCTCTCCTATCCTGGCTTCTCTTCATTGGCTTCCTGTTAAATCAAGAATAGAATTTAAAATCCTCCTTCTCACATATAAAGCCTTAAATGGCCAAGCTCCATCTTATATCAGAGATCTGATTGTTCCTTATGTTCCTAACAGAGCACTTCGCTCTCAATCTGCAGGTTTACTAGTGGTTCCTAGAATTTCTAAAAGTAGAATGGGAGGCAGATCTTTTAGTTATCAGGCTCCTCTCCTGTGGAACCAACTACCAGTTTTAGTCCGTGAGGCAGACACTCTGTCTACTTTTAAGACTAGGCTTAAAACTTTCCTTTTTGATAAAGCTTATAGTTAGGGTGGCTCAGGTTATCCTGAGCTCTCTCTCTATATTTATGCTGCTATAGGCTTAGACTTTTGGAGGACATAGGGACCCCCATTTCATCATTCTGCTTCATTCTCTCTCTGTTCTCCTATTCTGCAGAATCTGTTAGTTCAATCTCTAACCTTCTGCTCTCTCTGCTTTTCCTCAGAGTAGCTTTGCCTCGTCTGTTCCTGTTTGGCTGTGACGTCATCCAGGAAAGAAACATCAGCTGTGCTGCTTCCATCAACACCCTTGTTTGTAGTTGTTGGAGATCGGCCTGTCTTCAGGTGTGGTCCTGTTTCTCTGGCCGTGGCTGGGTGGATGTGCTCTCTTCATCCTCTGGCATGGGAGCTGCCTTGGAGCTCGTCTGCCTGGCTGTGTGTTTCCTGGACGGGCCTTTTACAGCTGCTTGTATCTCTGCTTCTGTCTCCTTGAACCCCAGTCGGCCTTGGCAGATGGCCGCTCACACTGAGCCTGGTTCTGCTGGAGGTTTCTTCCTGTTAAAAGGGAGTTTTTCCTCTCCACTGTCGCTACAAGCATGCTTAGTGTGGGGGATTGTATTTGAGTCAATGGTCAATGCAATCAACTGGTTTTCCTTAGATAGAAAACTTTGTATCAATTTGACTGTATGATCTGGTTGAACTGTAAAGTGCCTTGAGATGACATGTGTTGTGAATTTGGCGCTATATAAATAAACTGAATTGAATTGAATTGAATTAATTCATAAAAAGTTTATTTGAATTCTATAAATCAAAGTTTTCTGTCAAACAGCAATGATGATCTGCACGGCAGCATTCTATACCCAGTTATTGTAGCATCTAGGATAGAGCTGTCAGTGAGCGAAAGAATCCGGTTCGTGTGCCAAATTGTAAAAGTTTACTTTTTTTTGTAACATAAAACTGACTAAAACTAGACCAAAACTCTTTTAGGTTTTAGGCAACTAAAACCAACTAAAACTATCATATATTGTAATGACTAAAATGTGACTAAGACTAATAATAGTTTTCATCCTGATGACTAAATCTGATTTTAAATCTAAGATGGCTGTCAGATACAACACTGGTCCTCATAATCTCAGTCCCACATTTTAGAAAACTTGCAAAGGGAGTTACTAAAAAAAACAACATGGAGACCAGCAGCAGTTCCACCATGGAAACATGTTTGAACATGTGAGGAACTGTAAAAATGCTCTGGAGAGGAAAAAATATGAACTCAGCAATTCATGAACTTTCATAGGACGTGGGAACCATACTGTAAGTCGCCACATGATGGCGGTGTTCAGTTTTTATCATCAGTGTTTACAAGGCAGAGCTCCAGCAGCATTCAGTGAAAACCTGCTTGGCAGGTTGCTTGTGCAATCGCTTCCCACAAAAATAAAAAAAAACAAGCCTGTTTTGACATGCCAGTAGTTTTCCACTTGGCAGATAGTCATATCAAGGCCAGCTGTCTGTTGCATGTTACATGAAGAAAATGATGGGGTGGAGCGGAGTCTGCAGGAGTGACGTCAGCTCCCTGATCCACTGAGATATGCATCAGCCTCTTTAAAGGTGTTGCTTAAACAAAATAGCACTACTTTACAAGAGAAACACATCATTTGAATTATTTAACCAAAAACCCATTTCATTTCTTATGCAGGACAATAAGTTTAAAGATATATTGGCATGTTTTAAAAGCTTCAAAGTTACAGGCACCCCAGTGGTGATGAGATTTTACCTCTCAACATTGATTTGTGGTCTATTTTATGAATAAAAGCAATAATTCCTGTATCTCTGTCCTTATTTTGGAAAAATGAGCCGAGGTTAACAGCTTTTATTCTTGCTATTTCAGCTTGCTTACTGAAATCTTGCAGCCTGCCCCGACTCCTCCCTCCAGGATCTCACCTTTGTATCAAATGACTGAACTTATTGTTGAGATCTTTCTGTTGTTGCTCTTTCAAACACTACTCGGTTTCCATGTCCAATTACCTAATGTAACCAAAACGGACTCGTGTGTTTTCTGTACTTCTCTGTGTGCTAAATGTCCGTAGAGGCAATCTCCATTAATTTAGGTATAACTTGGTTCTACCTGATTCCAATTTCAATTTAAGGTCACGTTTCCATGTTTCCAGACTTTTAATCTTCACATCCACCTAGTTTTAAGTAATCCTCGCATTTTTGCATCCCCTAAATGGAAAAGCACATAACTAAGGAACTGTAAGCCCAAATTACATGTGTGATACATCATTTGAAAGTTAATAGTGTGACTAAAAGACAGCTTAAACTGCATCAGTTCAAACATGACTCAAAGTTGTTTTTTTCTTCTAAAAAATAATTGGTCTTACATGAATAGCAGTAACAAAGACCTGCTTGAGAATATGCATGTGTCATTGCTTTATTATTTTATTATTTATTCTGCATTATGTCACCAAGAACTGCAGGAAATTTCCGACCTCTAGGTATAACAATTCTAGAGATATTAACTTCAGGAAAGAAGTTAAAAGCATCTCCAAAGCTCTCCAAAATATGCCAAATTGTTCCAAATTGTACTTATTGCTTATTACACCACAAACATCACACAGGAGCATCTTGATGGCCGCAAAACATTTTTAAAGCAAATATATTTAAATTTTTTCTAACTTTCCATCTAATAATCTAACAAAGAGAACTTGAGAGCCAAAGAAATAAAAACTTAAACAGGAACCAAATGTACAAAATATAAGATCATAACATGCATTTTTTAACACTCTGTTAGGATCCACAATCAAGTTTTATTTATATAAGACATCACCCCCGAATATAAGACAAGATCCTTTAAAACACTATTAAAAAAATTCTACAGCTCGAGTAAAGTAAAAATTGTCATGTATCACATTAACTAAACAGAATTTTAGTGAAGAATAAAACAACAGTCAATTTAAAATTTATGGACTTTTCTCACCCAAAACATTAAAAGTCATGATGTTGATGAGTGACTTGATTACTAACTCCGTTCACCTGTCTAACTCTGCCCGGTTTCTCATCACTGCTCATCTGATCCACCTTGTGAGGGACCTAACTTAAATAAGGACAAAAGGTGTTCAAAAACTGATAAAAAAAATTTAATTTAATAATGTCAAATATAATTAACAAAGGCCCAAAAGGCGATACAAAATAGCTTAAATAATAAATAACATCTATTTGGGCCCAACTCAACTGAGGTCGACCGAACAGTAACTCAAACAAAAACTGACCAACTGAAAAAGAACAGAGATTGCTTCATAGGGGTGGAATAACCTAAAAAGCCACAAGAGTGAGGCACAATATAACAGAGAAGCAATAAATAATATAGCAATATAAAGTCCATACAAAACTAAAACATATAAAAAAAAATGAAAGAACTCTTTAAATTAGCACAAATAATAAGTGAAAATTAAGGTGACAAATTAACTAAGGTGAACTTAAACAAAACTCCCCCCCAGTTCTTTGGGAAAGTGGTTTGTTCCGGGCTTTCATCTCCAGCTGATCTGCAGAACCTCAAAGAAAAGAACAACTGTGAGTTAAACCATTCAGATATCAACTAAAGTGTGCACCCATTAGAAATTATATGTCTAAATGGAATAAACTAAATCTGGAACTAAATATGAACTAAGAAACTAAACACTTTGTTGTGGAGGTAGAAGGATCCACCACACACCTGCTCCTGCCTCTATTTAATGTGCTTTCATCCAGTCCAGAATTTTCTTGTTCTCTCTAGCCAGTGTTGAGGGTCTTGTAGAGGTCCTGCTGTTTCTGGTTCCCTGATCCTGACCTGTTCTGCTTCTCAACCACTGAGCCTGCCTGTTCCTGTTCTGATCTGTTTGCCTGACCTGGCTTTGGACTCCTGCATGTTCTCCAGGGCTGCAGTATCTGGGACACTCTGGGTGGACCCCGCCACATCTTGTTGGCAGCCTACTGGCTGGAACTTACCGCGTTCTATGGCTATGGACTAAACTTGTAAACCAGGTTAATGACTCACTTTCACAATCTTTCTCCGTTATGTTTACATGGTCACTAACCTGCGTTTTCCTCTCTCCAGAGTTTCCTGCCTCGGAAGCCTTAGCCGCTGCTACTGCATATCTGCAGCCGGTCATTTCAGTAAACACTTTTTGAAATATCATGCCTGATATATGACTGCCATACCTGAAAACTGGTTCCTCTGTTCTGAGTCATGACATGGAAGGCAGGGATTACAACATGTTTGTTAACAGTTTCTATGTATTATTAGCAAGAATGAAGATTATTATGTTAAGTGTTAGCTAACTTGTAGTAAAAGACAACTAGATAAAATAAGCCATGCAAGCAGTGGTGGCTGACCAACAGAGGGCGCTATGGTACTGCCCCACTCACCAAATGACCCTGATGAAGACATAAAGAAAATATTTCATTATTTTTTTATAATTTACTTTTAATTTAAAATTTAAAGCATTTTGAAATACACTAATATATATATTTTTAGATGTGCAAGATAAATATTTAATCTTTAATGACGAGTAAAGCATCATTTCATTTTTCGTCGGATTTGTGACGTATTTCTGCCGTTGTGTGCAAAAATGGTTACACATTGACTCTCTTTAAAAACTGTCCATGCACGGTAGCTCCTCTGCAATACAAACGTAGAAGACGGCCAAGGGAGCAGCTGAGCTGCGACCTGAGGTGACAGGAAATGTATTTGCTCACCACCTCCCACCACAGCGCAGACGTTTTGCGGGTGATTGACAGGTCGAGTCACGGGAGTAAGAGAAGCATCAGAGGAAGAGAGAGAGAGATAAATGACAAAAGAAAATCAATTGAGTGAAGTCCCTTAAAGCAACACCTTCTGAGCAGAGATCTTTCCAAGAGAAGCTGAAGGTGAAACTGTTTTGACCTGATCATCTGAACATCAACATTAATCATCAGTCCTAAGACAGATGGAGCCGGTTCACTGGGTCCTTTTCCAGGACCTGGTTTAGCTCCAAGGCTAGGCTAACTGCATGATGCGAGGCTAACTGCATGCAGCGAGGCTAACTGCATGCAGCGAGGCTAAGGCTTTATCCTGCTTTCCTTGCCTCCTTTTTCAAAGGTCAGGATCTGAGCCAGCATGGATAATAACAGCTAGGACTGATTTAAAGCACTTTGTAGAAAAGGCAAAGAAGAATGAACAATCTGGGATTGGCATGTAAAATAACAGAATATAGTCAACTTTTTCTAGATGTTGGCTCATTTGCATAGTTGCTAAACTATGCAAACACATTCTCAGAAAATAAATAGTTTTTATATATTAAAATTTTTTAAAGCTGACTAATAGCTTCTCTATTATTAAACTGGTATATAATTTTTTAGGTCTGTGACTCAATATTGGACCATGCAAAACACAGATTTACCTTCATAAAGCCTCAGAAGGGAAAGATTTATGGACAAAAAGTAAACCTGGACATGAAATGTTTAGTTTTATAAAGTGTTTTTATAATGTTTTTTTATTGTTGGCATTCATATAAATATACTGGTGTGATAACTTTGTATACTTTTCATTGTTTTTTTGTATATGTCTATATGTCTGAAAACTCCACCAACCGCTACTGCAAGTGTAAATGATCCCCAGTAACCTGCACAGCACCAACATGGTTGCTGTAGAAGAGAATGGAACTTCTTCTATTTAGTTTCCAACATAATAAGTTTGATAGGCGGAGAGAGTAACAGCCAACTGTTTTACCACCCTGTTCCTGGAACAAGGCCCAGAGATGGAAGCTGGAACTGGATTGCATTTTGGAGGGAAGTTTTGTAATATAAGACATATTTCTTCCAATTCTTGAAATCCTCAATAACAGCTGAGAGGAGTTCTGACCTCAGACTAATATAGAGCATCTGGGTCTCCAGTGTGTGCTTTTAGCTGAAATCAGAGCCCGCGCCTTTAAAAAGGATTCAGCATCAATATATTAGATTCCAAGTCATCAATGGCTGAACATTTCTGTTGTGAATGGTCTTTCATATAGTTTACTCCAAAACAGATAATCTTGGAAAATAAACTAAAATATCTTTAACTATGTCTGCATATGCTTTCACTTTACGGCATGAATCAAATCTTGATCTGATTTTGCAGTTTCCAACTTGGCTTACAAAAATTGATCTTTTGTATTTACCTGTCCAGGGTGGATCCATGCCCCTCGCCTGTAGAGTGCCGGAGATAGGCACCGATTCACCGTGAGCCTGACAGGACTTAGCGGGAGAGGATGGATGGATGGATGGATGGATGGATGGATGGATGGATGGATGGATGGATGGATGGATGGATGGATGGATGGATGGATGGATGGATGGATGGATGGATGGATGGATGTGTTACAAGTAAAAACATGTTAGGTCTGCTGTTTTCTGTTCCTAAGAGCTGTTCTCTCTAAGAGGCAAGGCCGCTGGAAGTAATTTTGAACAAGAGGTGCTCTGAAAATTGTTTTTATTTTTTTTTGTAGAAAAGACCTATGAGCATATAGGCCTATTTAGAATACAATAAATAAATAAATAAATAAATCATAAATAAATAGATTAGATACTGGGGCTGAGCCTGCCGGTGCAACTGCCATCAGAGGTGGGCGGTCTCCTCACTCCTTTGTCATGGTTATGGTACTAGTGTTCTTCTTCACTGGTGGTGGTTTTACAGAAAAAATCCGGAATGCGTTTCTGTGCCATATTTCCTCTTTGTTCTGTCATTAGACTATGTCAATGTAGTAGTCTTCTGCCGCGAGCGGGATACTTCCTTACTTGGCGACAATTTGCTAGCTTGACGTTGCTATGACAACATAACTTCCGTGAACTTGTGTGGATGAGGCCTTAAAATAATTGAATTAAAATCCAAATACACAAAATGGTCAAAATCATTTCTCAAAATATTCTAAAGAAATCGATACATTTTGCATGTGTTTTTAATAAAAAATGTAAAAATCTCCATCTCGCCACTAGGGGGTGCTGCAGCACCCGAGCATCCTCACTTTCTGTGGCCATGCAAAGAGGTACAAGACTCAAAAAAAGTAACATTGGTTTACCTTTTTCTCTCGAAGAAGCTTACCTCTACTGAACAGCATATCAGAGTTGGCGACGGCATAAAAACTAAAACAACAATGGAAGAATGCAAACCTTTGTTTGAGGGTACATACCTTCCCCTCATTACCGGGACAGATTGTAAAACCTTGTCACTTGCAAATAGCTAAACATCTCTGTTTCAGGTAATTCTGTTGGTCACTCTTCTTTTCAAGATTCAACCACACCATAATTTATAATCCAAACATCAAAATTATTAAACCAGATGCATTTTCCAGAAAATACTCTTAAAAGAACCCCCAGATGTTTCCAATGATATTCTTCTACCTTCCTCAATAGTTAGTTTTTTCTACATTGCTACTTGAAGAAACCATTCAAGCTCTCACCATGGAACAAGATCAGGGGACCCCCCCGAGCCGCAGTATGTACTATCTATTGTCCAGTCTGAGGCCATCCAATGGGGCCGCCCATCCCTGTTTCATGTGATCCCACACAGGACTTCGCCTACAGTACCATCAATCCCCCTCCTTGATATTTCTGGTGGCCATCCATGAGTAAAGATGTGGCAGATTTCCTCTTGGCCTGTCATGAATAACCTCTTTCCCACTGAAAATAGCGGTTTAACTGGTGTTTTTAAAACACAAGCCGACCCTAAAAAACAATCAGCATTTGGTTCCCTTCTCATTGGCAAAAAAAAGCTGGTCTAACCCTCACTGGCTGCTGCGTTGCCTCTGACCAACCGCTGCTGCGTGTCTGGTGACGCCATCATGCTGGGTTAGCATTGATGAGGTCACCAGTGCGACAAAAATTAGGAAAGTAAACTATGGAGAGCAACTTGGAAGGAGTTCAGGGCGTAGTCAGTGTTCTTTATTGTTTCTCTCTGTATTATCTGTCTGAATCCCGCTTACCAGAGCTGCTCCATGTTTATCCAATGGAAACAGAGTTGATTCTGCTTGTTAGATCAGAGACGACTGTGTTGAAATCCGTACATTGCTTTCAATGGTATCATGTAATTGAGCTGGTTGACCCATCTCTGGTGTTCCCAGAGCATGCCGATCAGAACCGGGTAGATTTATACGTGGGTCGCTTTCCGACTCGTTTGACCCGGGTAGACATGCGTCAGTGAGCTGTTCCCACTGCCACTAAAAGCCCATTGTTCCCGGGTTTAAACTGGTTTTTCACCAGTGGGGCATAAGTGCTCGCAATAAGAACTTCCATCACCCTCCTTCTAGTCTCCTACAATCTCTGTCTCTTTCTCAGCACAAGATTTCATTACAGGCCTCCCTGCCTCCAACAGCGGGATTGTTATATTCAACATCATTGATTGTTTCTCCAAAGCCAGCGACATTATAGCTCACTCCAGGCTTCCCGTCGGCCAAAAGCAGTTTCTGCCATGTTTCCCCTCTGATATCATGTTTGATGAGGGCCTGCGATGCATCTCTGATGTCTGTAAAGAATTCGGGTCCGTTTTACGAAGCAAGTTTAGCATTCAGAAATAACATACAGATAACATACAGATTGATAAACTCTGAGATTTCGGTTTCACATCGGCTGCTATAAATTAGTTAAAGCAACTTCAAGTAGAACCCCTCAGAGTTAAGCATGCACATAACAAGTAAGAAAAGCCATTATCAGCGGAGCACCAACTCGACCAGTTATCATGACAACAGGCAACAGGAAGGGCCTATTTCACCCAATTGGAACTAGAGATTCTAATGCAGAAATAAATAAAAATGTGTTAACAAGACAGAGAAAGGTGCTACTAAGGAGAGGAAGGTGGCGAAGGAGAAGCTTGTTGCTCAAGTTAATGTAACTTTATATGAAGTAGGCTATGGCAGGTCATTTTTACATTTGTTAAAAGCATTCCTCTCTGTTATTCCATTTGTAGATCAGTGAAATAAGATTCTTGCTGATAAAAATCACACTTCTAGACTGAACTATGATAAAATATTTTCTATATTACATATTTGCAGCAGAAACTGAATTTCAGAAAATTAAAATCTAAACAAAATTATAATATCAACTTTATCCCAATATGGGGCCATTAATAGCAGTTATCAGTCCCATTGAATGGCTTCAGATTGCACCAGTAGACTGAGTAGGTTATTATCATCGAGTGAATCCTAATCCTAACCCTAAAGTAATTCCTTTTCCCCCCGGGGAATTAATTTATCTATATATGTGTAATCTGAACATAAGTTCTTCATTTACTGTAAAAAAACAACAAAAAAACAACAAAAATAAGAGAAACCTCATGTAGCACATATTAAGCAAACCAAAAACAAGTAAACTCTTATCCTGTTACTGAGGTGTAAAATCCTCTCCCTATAAATATTTCATTCTATGTGAAACAGTGCTGATCATTGTTCAATAAGATCCTGTTTGTTTTTAACACCTAATGTTTCTAACGGACCTGATGAAAGATTTTTTTATGCACAAAACTACAACAAAAACCTGACTAAATCAGGACACAAAACAACTTGATTGGCTGTAAGGAGACAGAGGAAACTGAGTGTTCTGAAGAAAACCTGCTGCCCAACAGGTTAGCTCTGGGAGGATGTTACTATGGCAATAGAAACAGAGGGTGATGAAACTTTCTTTGTGAAACGGAAAACTCAGAGTTTCCCATTTTTCAAGTTTAGAAAACTTGGGGTTTTCAGTAAACCTGCTTAGTAACACACACCCCTGGTCACCAAGCCTCAACAGTTTTTCTTCCCCAAAGTAATGGCCAATTTCCCTAAACTTTAACCCTGCTTTCTGGAGTTTCCATTTACCCTGAGGAGAGGACCCACACACCCTCTTGGCCACTGATTATTTTCCAGTGGAGGATCCGCAGCCTATTCACCTCTCCTTCCTTCTGCATTCCCAGATAACATTTTCTGTTCAGGGCAATCCTCAGACCTGTAAAAACATATGGAACCAGACCCAGTCGGCTCTTCCATAATCTCTCCCTAGAGATCTCTACAGAATTCATCAAACTTTGACGGCATCAGGCGGTGTTACAAAGAGCCTTATATGGTCGACTGGGATGGATGGATGGACGGACATATGGGTGGCCGGACAGAACATCCGACTTATTAACTCCTGTTTTTACGGAGTGCCTCACCAGTCACTCATAGCCTGATCAATGGCAACTTCAAACCAGCTTCCAAGACTACCTCTAAATAAGTACTTTTAATAATTATAGTACTAATAATTGTCTCTTGTGTATGCGTACTCAGTTTCCCAGGAAGTTGGTTTGCTCCCAGAAGATACTGAGTGACAACAGAAGATTAGTGCAGAAGCCAGAAGGAGCGGTTAACAGTCCTGGAGAACTTGACCAGAGCATAAATGGAGTTGAGAACATGTGAGTTAAACAGCAGTCCAGAAGCTGGGAGCCTAGGAAGGAGATCTGGGGATTGAATGCCACACGA
This sequence comes from Cyprinodon tularosa, assembly GCF_016077235.1. Taxonomy (NCBI): domain Eukaryota; kingdom Metazoa; phylum Chordata; class Actinopteri; order Cyprinodontiformes; family Cyprinodontidae; genus Cyprinodon; species Cyprinodon tularosa. The sequence continues at coordinate 65,338 of NW_024038093.1, forward strand.
AGGTATGGAGCAAATCACTGGGGAACAAGGAGACAGGTATTAGGGAATAACTCGGAAAACATAGGAACAAGTACTTCTTTAGCGAGGAAGTACCCGAAAATGGCTTTAAGTTACCATCGATTCAATTCAATTAATTTATATAGGGCCTATTCAAAACATATAATCTCAAAGCGCTTTATGGAGACAATTGAACCAGATCATCCAGTTTGATTTGTTCAAAGTTTTCTATCTAAGTAAAACCAGATGATTGCATCGACTCATTGACTCTTCAGCAATCCCTCACACTAAGCAGGCTTGTAGCGACAGTGGAGAGGAAAAACTCCCTTTGAACAGGAAGAAACCTCCAGCAGAACCAGGCTCAGTGTGAGCGGCCATCTGCTGAGGCCCACTGGGGTTCAAGGAGACAGAAGCAGACATAGAAAAAGAAGCAGAGATACAAAAGGCAACTGTCAACCAGCTCCACAGGCGGCCCCGTCCAGGAAACACACAGCCAGGCAGACGAGCTCCAAGCCAGCTCCCATGTCAGAGGATAAAGAGAGCACATCCAGTTAGTCACAGTCAGAGAAACAGGACTACACTGGAAAACAGGCCAAGCTCCAACATCTAGAAACAAAGGTGTTGATGGCAGCAGCACAACTTAGATTGAACTAACAGATTCTGCAGAGTGGGAGAATAGAGGTAGAATGAAGCAGAATGATGAAAAAGGGGTCCCTATGTCCTCCAGCAGTCTAAGCCTATAGCAGCATAACTATAGAGATAGCTCAGGATAACCTGAGCCACTCTAACTATAAGCTTTATCAAAAAGGAAAGTTTTAAGCCTAGCCTTAAAAGTAGACAGGGTGTCTGCCTCACAGACTAAAACTGGTAGTTGGTTCCACAGGAGAGGAGCCTGATAACTAAAAGATCTGCCTCCCATTCTACTTTTAGAAATTCTAGGAACCACTAGTAAACCTGCAAATTGAGAGCGAAGTGCTCCGTTAGGAACATAAGGAACAATCAGATCTCTGATATCAGATGGAGCTTGGCCATTTAAGGCTTTATATGTGAGATGGAGGATTTTAAATTCTATTCTGGATTTAACAGGAAGCCAATGAAGAGAAGCCAGAATAGGGGAGATATGATCTCTCTTTTTCATTTTCATCAGAACTCTGGCTGCAGCATTTTGGATCAGCTGAAGGCTTTTAACTACAGCTTGTGGACTTCCTGATAGTAAAGAATTACTATAGTCCAGCCTTGAAGTAACAAATGCATGGACTAGTTTCTCAGCATCACCCCTGGGCAGGAGATTTCTCATTTGCATGCAATATTCCTAAGATGAAAGAAGGAAATTCTAGAAACTTCTTTGATCTGGGATTTAAATGACAGGTCCTGATCAAAAACAACACCAAGATTTTTAACTTTATTATCTGAAATCAGTTTAATCCCATCCAAATGAAGTGACTGACTAATCAGCTTCTTTTTCAAAGACTCTGGTCCAAAGACTATAACTTCTGTTTTGTCTGCATTCAGAAGGAGAAAGTTAAGAGTCATCCAGGTTTTTATGTCTTCAGACATGCCTGTAATCTATGTAATGGGTTAGCTTCATCTGGATTATAGACAGATATAGCTGGGTATCATCAGCATAACAGTGGAAATTAATCCCATGCTGTCTTATAACTCTACCGATTGGGAGCATATATAAAGTAAAGAGAATTGGTCCTAGCACTGATCCCTGTGGTACTCCACAGGTAACCTTTGAGGCATGAGGAAGATTTGTCATTAATGTGAACAAACTGAAATCGATCAGATAGATCAGATTTAAACCAGTCTAGTGCTGTTCCTTTGATTCCAACAAAATATTCAAGTCTTTCTAAAAGAATATTATGATCAACTGGATCAAATGCAGCACTGAGATCCAACAGGACGAGCACAGATACAAGTCCATTATCTGAGGCCATGAGAATATCCTTAGTGACTTTCACCAGAGCTGTTTCAGTGCTATGATGAGTTCTAAAGCCAGACTGAAACTCTTCAAAAAGTTCATTATGGTGGAAGTGATCGCAAACTTTTTTGGCAACTACTTTCTCAAGAATTTTAGATCAGAAAGGAAGATTGGATATAGGTCTATAATTGACCAAGTCATCTGGGTCAAGAGACGGTTTCTTAAGCAGAGGTTTAATTACAGCAACCTTAAAAGCCTTTGGTACATATCCCTGTAACAGAGATAGATTAATCACATCTAAAATGGAGGAGGAGATCAAAGGGAATACCTCCTTAAATAACCTGGTTGGAACTGGATCTAACATCCAAGTTGAAGGCTTAGATGAAGACAATAATTTTGGTAACTCTGAAAGTTCAACTGGATCAAAGCAGTCTAAACCCGGTTCAGGTTCCATGACTACCTCAGATACAATCGCGGATAGAGGAGTGCTAATGATCTTATGTTTAATAAGATCAATCTTATTTATAAAGAATCCCATAAATCATTGCTGCTAAGAGCAGGTGGAATGGACGGTTCAACAGAGCTATGGCTCTGGGTGAGTTCGGTAACTGTATTAAAAAGAAACTAGGATTATTCTTATTCTCCTCTATTAAAGAGGAGAAGTATGCTGCTCTTGCTTTACAAAGGGTCCTCTTATACAGCAGATCTAACATCCAAGTTGAAGGCTTAGATGAAGGCAATAGTTTTGCTAACTCTGAAAGTTCAACTCGATAATGTTGGGATCCAGAGGCTTGCCCACCAGAGGGCGCCAAGGATCCCTTCCTGAGGGCTTGTGCTCACCTGCAACACCTGTCTTCCATCTGCTCATCAAGAGGACTCCTACTTAAGGAGGAGGAGACTGACACTCCAGCGCCAGAGTGTTTGCCAGTAATGGTACCAGCAAAACCTGAGCCAGTCTACCAGATCTTGCCTGATTCTTGTTAACCTGTCGGTTTTCTCCCTGTCTCTCAGAACCTGACTTGCCTGGAAACCTTAAACACTGAAGAGAGAGACCTCAACCTGGAATCTGCCTGCCTGCACTCAGTTTGCCTCTGCCAAGCTCTCAGTTCTCCGCCTGCCTGCACTCAGTTCAGTCTCTGCTAGCCCTCAGCCCTCTGCCTGCCTACTAGCCTCTGGACCCTCAAGTTTCCCCCCCTGCTGATCAGTTCCACTTCTAAGCAGGTATTCCCCCATCATCTGATAAACATCAGTTTACCTGAAACTCCTCTAACCTCTCTGTCCTCCTCAGTGGAGATCCAGCCATGACCAGTCTGACCACCCAAGTTCCTGTTCACATTTTATTTACACCTTTTAGCAATAAACCTTTTGAACTTTCTCCTAACCTCCATGTGTTTCTGCATATGGGTTAGACATCTAATCCCATCATGACAGATCAAAGCAGTTCACATTCCATGACTACCTCAGATGCTGCCTCACCTACCAGAGATAAACCAATCATAGATAGAGGAGTGCTAATGATCTTATTCTGCAAACATAATCTACAAATAAGTAAAAATATCTTACATTAAGTTTTTTTACTCTTACTTTTAGTAGGTAAATATGATTTGCCAATGGAATGAGAATATCTTACCTCTTGAAATAAGATAAATACATAATACACACTTAAAAGTGTGTTTGTTTTTTCTTATTTTAGATGTAAATTGTCTTGGTCCATTGGCCAAGTGTTTCACTTACCTCTTCAATTCAAGAATAAAGGCACTTTTTTAAAGAAAAACATATTATTTGATTTAAATTTGTCTGTAGGGTATTTTAATAGCATCAATCTTATTTGTAAAGAATCCCATTAAATCATTACTGCTAAGAGCAGGTGGAATGGGCGGTTCAACAGAGCTATGGCTCTGGGTGAGTTTGGCAACTGGATTAAAAAAAAAAACTGTTATTTTTTCTCATTTCTCATTCTCTTCTAATATGCAGATATACAGGTGCTGGTCACAAAATTAGAATATCATGAAAAAGTAGATTGATTTCAGTAATTCCATTTAAAAAGTGAAACTTGTATATTATATTCATACATTACATACAAACTCATATATTTCAGATGTTTATTTTGTTTAATTTTGATGATTACAAATGACAACAAATGAAAATCTCAAATTCATCATATCAGAAAATTAGAATATTGTGAAAAGGTTCAAAATTGATGGCCCCTGGTGCCACACTCTAATCAGCTAATTAACTCAAACCACCTGCAAAAGCCTTTAAATGGTCTTTCAGTCTAGTTCTATAGGCTACACAATCATGGGGAAGACTGCTGACTTGACAGTTGTCCAAAAGACGACCATCGACACCTTGCACAAGGAGGGCAAGACACAAAAGGTCATCGCTAAAGAGGCTGGCTGTTCACAGAGCTCAGTGTCCAAGCACATTAATAGAGAGGCGAAGGGAAGGAAAAGATGTGGTCGAAAAAAGTGTACAAGCAAGAGAGATAACCGCACCCTGGAGAGGATTGTGAAACAAAACCCCTTCAAAAATGTGGGGGAGATTCACAAAGAGTGGACTGCAGCTGGAGTGAGTGCTTCAAGAACCACCACACACAGACGTATGAAAGACATGGGTTTCTGCTGTCGCATTCCTTGTGTCAAGCCACTCTTGAACCACAGACAGCGTCAGAAGCGTCTAAAGAGAAACAGGTCTGGACTGCTGGTGAGTGGTCCAAAGTCATGTTCTCTGATGAAAGTAAATTTTGCATTTCCTTTGGAAATCAAGGTCCCAGAGTCTGGAGGAAAAGAAGAGAGGCACTTCATCCACGTTGCTTGAAGTCCAGTGTAAAGTTTCCACAGTCAGTGATGGTTTGGGGTGCCATGTCATCTGCTGGTGTTGGTCCATTGTGTTTTCTGAGGTCCAGGGTCAACGCAGCCACATACCAGGAAGTTTTAGAGCGCTTCATGCTTCCTGCAGCTGACCAACTTTTTGGAGATGCAGATTTCATTTTCCAACAGGACTTGGCACCTGCACACAGTGCCAAAGCTACCAGTACCTGGTTGAAGGACCATGGTATCCCTGTTCTTAATTGGCCAGCAAACTCTCCTGACCTTAACCCCATAGAAAATCTATGGGGTATTGTGAAGAAGAAGATGCAATACACCAGACCCAACAATTCAGAAGAGCTAAAAGCCACTATTAGAGCAACCTGGGCTATCATAACACCTGAGCAATGCCACAGACTGATCGACTCCATGCCACGCCGCATTGCTGCAGTAATACAGGCCAAAGGAGGCCCAACTAAATACTGAGTGCTGTACATGCTCATACTTTTCATGTTCATACTTTTCAGTTGGCCAACATTTCTATAAATCCTTTGTTTTTATTGGTCTTCAGTAATATTCTAATTTTCTGATATGATGAATTTGAGATTTTCATTTGTTGTCATTTGTAATCATCAAAATTAAACAAAATAAACATCTGAAATATATGAGTTTGTATGTAATGTATGAATATAATATACAAGTTTCACTTTTTAAATGGAATTACTGAAATCAATCTACTTTTTCATGATATTCTAATTTTATGACCAGCACCTGTATATAATATATTATTTGAGGAAAATTGTCTGTGTATCTAACATTTCTTTTTTTTCTACTTCATTTGGGTCAGTCAATACATATTGGTCAGTGTATTCCAGGAAAACTACTTAGCATATAATACGCTGTCAGTGTCTTTGGAATGAACAGGATCTCCTCTAGTCCCCAGACTCTCCCTCCTCCACAGAAGAGAAGGGGGGGGTCCTGCCCAACTACTTTTCTAAGACTATGAAGGTTTACCCTGGAAAAACAATCTAAAAATAAGTAAACATTTCTTAAACTAAGTGTATTTATCTTTAATTTTAGTAAGTAGCTAGACATAGTTTGTCAATGGAATTCATATTTTTACTCTTAAACTAAGATAGTTAGATAAAAAGCATTTGAAATTAGACAATGCAATTGTTTTTTTTGTATTTTAAGTGTAATTGTCTTGTTCATGTGGTGAAATGTCTCTTGTACCTCCTTAATCTAAGAACAAATGCACTTATTTTAAGAAAAAAGGACTCCCTGGGCTCCCACCTTATCATGGCGGAGGGGTTTGAGTGTCCCAATGACCTTAGGAGCTATACTGTCTGGGGGCTTTATGCCCCCTAGTAGGGTTACCCAAGGCCGACAGGTCCTAGGTGAGGGACGAGACAAAGAGCAGCCCAAAGACCCCTTATGATGAGCAAAATAAATGGACGTAGTGTTCCCTCTCCCAGGCGTGGGACACTGGGGCCCCACTCTGGAGCCAGGCCTAAAGATGGGGCATGCTGGAAAGCACACAACAAAAAATGCCTTCTAAAGAATAAGAAAAAAATATAGTGTTTTAAGTGAATTAATTGCTTATTTTTAGCAAAATAATCTGCCAGTGCAGCAAGCAAATGAGACTTGGTAAGATTTCTTAAAACAAGAACATATTATCCAAGCAGTAAGCATCCAAAAAAAATTAAATCAAGTATAAAAATCTATTTTTTCTTTTACTCTTTGATTTGTTGTCTTATTTTAAGCAATGTTTTCTCATTTATTATTCATTATTGCTTAGAATTGAATTACCTCTAACCAATTATTGCTCAAAACAAGCATACAACAAGCTTAGAAACAAGGCAAATGTACTTGATACCAGTTGATTTAAAGGCTTAAAACTAGTCTGTTTTTCTTAGCTAGAATAATTTCATTATTTAGGTGTAGTGAATGTATGGGAAAAATACACTTGACAAAAACTTCAAAACTGTTTATTTTATTAATATTGTAGCAGAAATGTCACAGAATTAAGCGAAATACCCCCCCCCCCCCAATGCTGAGGGCTGCACAGCTTTTAAGAGATGGTGATGTAGCAGTATTGCTACGCTCTACCCCTTCTATTCATTCTAGCTAATCTGAATCGTTCAATACCATTTGGAGAGTGAGATCATCTGTGGTAGCAGCACTAGACATCTTCCAGGCGTGTGAGGAAAACTAGCAGCAGTTCAGCGGACAGGTTGAATGAACGGTAGCCGGCGAGCGCAGATGACGTCATACACGCGCCACTTCATTTTCAAAAGATAAAAATATAAAAAATATAACCGCGGATGTCTGGGGGACAGTGATTCGCCTACGTTATGAATGCTGGTGTACCATAAAGAATAAATGATGAACAGTTTAGTTTGTGCTTCAACGGAATATCTTCAGAACGGCTCCAAATGACACTAAACTCATAGAACATGATGTAATACCGTAAAATCAAGGGCCAAATGTAAAAAAAAAAAACGGCGTTCCCCTTTAAGGCAGAACTTCTATTATAATAAGCATATGTATGATGTACAGTAGTTATGATGTATTTTAGTTTAATGATCCACTAGTGAGGTTCAGAATCTCAAAGCTAAATCATGAATGACAATCTCAATGACCTTATCAATTTGAATGCAATCAGATTTGATTAGCTGGAATATCTTAATGAGATGGGGTCAGTTCTTAAAACAGGTTTATATGGATTGTCTTATTGTGTTGAAACAAGTAAAAATTTATTCACAGTCTAAATGTAACACGACTCAGTCCGCAATGTGTGCTATTTTAAGAAAAAAGCTGCTCAGAATTAGTTGTATTATCTAGTTAGGATTAAAAAAATGAATTTTCTTAAAACAAGTCAAATAATCTTAACAATATTCAGTCTTACTAAGAAAAAACTTTGAAAAACAAGTGTAATAAGACCAAAATGCTGAATTCGAGTTTATTGTATAGATTTTCCTTTTTTGCAGTGCACCTGGTGGCTGGGCTTTTACCCATGGAGCCCGGCTGGGCACAGCCCGAAGAGGAAACATGGGTCCCACTTCCAATGGGCTCATCACCTGTAGGGGGGGCCAAAGAGGTCGGGTACAATGTGTAATGGGTGGCAGTCGAGAGCAGGGACCTTGGCATTCTGATCCTCGGCTGAAGAAGCTGGCTCTTGGGACATGGAATGTCACCTCTCTGGTGGGGAAGGAGCCTGAGTTAATACACGAGGTTGAAAAGTTCAGACTACAGTTGGACTATAGTACAGTACAGTATAGTTGGACGTACCTCAACCCATGGCTCTGGAACCGGTCTCCTTGAGAGGGGCTGGACATTCTTACACTCTGGAGTTGTCCCTAGTGAGAGGCTCCGAGCAGGAGTGGGCATACTTGTTGTCCCTCATCTTGGTGCCTGTACATTGGGGTTCATCCCGGTGAACGAGAGGATGGCCTCACTCAGCATACAGGTGGGGGGACGGGTTCTGACCTTTGTTTGTACTTATGCACCAAACAGCAGTCTTTAGGGGGTGCTGGAGAGTGCCCCTCCCGAGGACTCCCTTCTTCTTCTGGGGGGCTTCAATGCTCCCGTGGGCAATGACAGTGAGACCTGGGGAGGTGTGGTTGGAAGGAATGGCCCACCTGACCTGAACTCGAGTGGTGCCCTGTTGTTGGACTTCTGTGCTAGTCTGTGCTAGTCCATAACGAACACCATGTTCAAGCATAAGGGCGTCCATAGGACACCCTAGGCCATAGTTCAATGATCGCCTTTGTTGTTGTTTCATCTGACCTGCAGCTGCATTTTCTGGACACTTGGGTGAAGAGGGGGCGGAGCTCTCCACTGACCACTACCTGGTGGTGAGTTGGCTCCGATGGTGGGGAAGAATGCCGGTCAGACCTGGTAGGCCTAAAGGTATTGTGAGGATCTGCTGGGAACGTCTGGCAGAGTCCCCCGTGAGAAGAAACTTTAACTACCATCTCCGGCAGAGCTTTGAACAGGTTCCGAGGGAGGTGGGGGACATTGAGTCTGAGTGGACCATGTTCCGTGCCTCTATTGTTGAGGCGGCTAGTCTGAGCTGTGGCTGCAAGGTTGTCTGTGCATGTCGCGGCAGCAACCCTCAAACACGCTGGTGGACTCTAGCGGTGAGGGAAGCTGTCAAGCTGAAGAATCAGTCCTATTGGGCTTTTTTGACCTGTGGGACTCCAGAAGCAGCTGATGTGTACCAGCAGTCAAAGTGGCAGGTGTCTCGGCTGGTCGCTTAGGCAAAAACTCGGGAGTGGGAAGAGTTCGAAGAGGCCATGGAGAAAGACTTCCGTACGGCTTCGAAGCGATTCTGTTCCACGATCCGGCGTCCCAGGAGCGGGAAGCAGTTCAGTACCAATACTATTTATAGTGGGGGTGGTGTGCTGCTGACCTTGACTCGGGACGTCGTATGTCGGTGGGCGAAGTACTTCAAAGACCTCCTTACTCCCACCAACACGTCTTCCATTGAGGAAGCAGAGCCTGGGGGCTCCAGCTCGGGTTCTCCCATCTGTGGTGCTGAAGTCACTAAGGTGGTTAAAAGCTCCAGGGTCGGATGAGATTCACCCTGAGTACCTTAAGGCTCTGGATGTTGTGGGGCTGTGTTGGTTAACGCGGCTCTGCAACATTGCGTGGACATCAGGGGCAGTTAACCTGGATTGGCAGACTGGGGTGCTGGTCCCTCTATTTAAAAAAGGGGACCGGAGGGTGTGTTCCAACTATAGAGGAATCACACTCTTAAGCCTCCCTGGTAAGTTTGATTCTGAGGTTCTGGAAAGGAGGGTCCGTCAGATAGTCGAATCTCGTATTCAGGAAGAGAGTTTTCGTCCTGGCCGTGGAACACTGGATCAGCTCTACAGCCTCAGCAGGATCCTGGAGGGTGAATGGGAGTTTGCTCAACCAGCCTACATGTGTCTTGTGGATTTGGAGAAGGCATTCCACTCTGTCCCTCTGGGGGTCCTTTGGGGGGTACTCCGGGAGTAGGAGTACCCGGCCCTTTAATAGGGGCTGTTAGGTCTTTATATGACCGGTGTCATAGCCTGGTCTGCATTACTGGCAGTAAGTCGGACTCATTTTCCGGTTAGGGTTGGACTCCACCAAGGTTGCCCTTTGCCACCGATTCTGTTCATAACATTTATGGACGGAATTTCTAGGCACAGCCAAGATGTTGAGGGGATCTGTTTAGGTGGCCTTAGGATTGCATATCTGTTATTTACAGATGATGTGGTTCTATTGGCTTCATCAGGGCCTGATCTACAGCTCTCACTGGAGCAGTTAGCAGCCCAGTGGGAAGTGGCAGGATGAGGATCAGTGCCTCCAAATCAGAGACCATGGTCTTGAACCAGAAAAGGGTAGAGTGCCTTCTCCAGGTTGGGGAGGATGTACTGCCACTAGTGAAGGAGCTTAAGTATCTTGGGGTCTTGTTCATGAATGATTGGAAGATGGAGTGGGAAATTGATAGGCGGATTGGTGCGGCATCTGCTGTGAAGCGTGCGCTGTACCAGTCTGTTGTGGTGATGAGAGAGCTGAGCCAAAACACAAAGCTCTCGATTTACCGGTCAATCTACGTTCCTACCATCATCTATGGTCATGAGCTTTGGGTCATGAGCGAAAGAACGAGATCACGGACACAAGCGGCTGAAATGAGCTTTTTCCTTAGTGTGTCTGGGCTCTCCATCGGTCTCCGCCAGTCACGTGACATTTGTTGCTAAGACGCCATTTTTGGTGGAAAAGGCGTAGTGTAAACAACCGCAGCATAGCTAAAAGAAGGACTAAAGGATTGAGTTTGTTTCTCTGACTATATGGAAAAAAGTAAGCAGAATGCGAAATTACCGTACCGGCAAAAACTTAATAACGAGGCCAGGGACCGTTACTTGTCGAAACAGTCGGATATTAACGGCATAGATCCTTATGATCTCCGCAGCAAAGACTGGAGCTCCGACGTCACTTCACTCCTCAGACCTCATCAGTGGACATAACAAACTACCTAGTGTTTGGCGTCGACGTGCCTACACTTGCGAGAAATTCAAAGCATATAAGTCACAGGAAGCACACGGACAGTTCACAAATGGCTCCTTTTTTGCCTGATTTAGACAGGGGGAACAGATTATGCCAGTTCTGGCAATATGGGATGAAATAAAACAGCTGATGTTAGAAGACAAACTGTTTATTAAGGATAGTACTACATAGATAAATTGTACGTTACTATAAACACAGATATAGATTTAAGTACTAAATTTCAACCAGGAAAAAATTATTTCCTTCTGCATATAGTCTTTAATGATTACACATTGCACTCCATTTTCTATTTCATTTTTATTACAAGTATATGGTTTACAACAGTTTTCAAGGGGATGAGAACATTTGGACACTGTGAAACAATGAGAGATTTTTTTAAGGAACGTGTAGAAAAGAACAAGGATCTGTTTGCTTTCAGAGGAAGGAGTAGACACTGCTGTCAGCGACCAGCTTTCAAGCAAACGTTTGTGTTTTTTTATTAGTTTTAAATCAATATCATTGGCGATATTTTGCTATAACATGTGAAGTAAAGAATAAAACAGTGAAGCTCAACTTTCATACATGTAAAACCTTTCAAATTTCAAGTTCTGCACGTTGGAATTGAAGCGGAGTTAACTTGGGTTGTTCTTCCTACTCCGTTCGCGCTCCCGACGAGGGGATACAAATTTTCGCAGTATTAACTACCTTGGCACGACACCGGGACTGGCAGCCTCTCACACAACACGATCGTGTCATTTCTGGTAAATAATTGTGCCGAAAGAACAGCCGCGTGTGGGTTATCTCGACTTTCCACTTAATATGGTGGTTTTCCCACGATGCACCGCGCCCGAGGTAAACAATTGACGTCACTTGGCGGAGACCGATTAGAGATAGGGTGAGGAGCTCAGCCATCCGGAGAGGACTCAGAGAAGAGCCGCTGCTCGTCCACATCCAGAGGAGCCAGTTGAGGTGGCTCGGGCATCTGGTTAGGATGCCTCCTGGACGCCTCCCTAGTAAGGTGTTCCAGGCACGTCCCACCGGGAGGAGGCCCAGGGGGAGACCCAGGAGACGCTGGAGGGACTATGTTTCTGGCCCGGGAGCACCTTGGGGTTCCCCCAGAGGAGTTGGCCCTAGTGGCTGGGGAGAGGAATGTCTGGGCCAGAATGCAGAATGCATTCTCCAATAACCGAGGATAAGCCTTACTGAGATGTCTTATGTCTTATGATCCATTCCATAGAGCATTATGTTTCTTGGTGGATGTAGGTACATCTTTCAAAAGGACTTCCAGCAGAAAATCAGATTAGGCAGATTATCATCTCTTCTTAAACTTTCTTTCGTTTTTTTCTTTTTTAACCACAAAATTGAAATCACAAACATAAAAAAATCCTCCAAGTCTTAGTCAGCCTTTGCTTATCTGCATAAGGCTGTGAGAAAATGCCCCTAATCTCACTTCTAGCTGCGAACATGATTTTTTTATTTAAGCCTTGTCAAAACAGGAAGTGTGTTAGTAGTGAATGCATGTGTCAGAGAAAGAGAGAACGGCAGAGATACAGACCAAGCGTTTGGGGGATAACAGGAAATGGTTTGTCTGGTGCATGGGAAACGCTTAATGGACTTTTGTTTTTTCTTTTCTGGGGATGTCGGTTGTCCCAGGTCATGTTCGTACCAACACTATATATAGAAGTGTTCCAATATTAGTGGCTCTTTATCTTATTAGGGACACTTATGAATATAAACATCATCGTTGTTATTATTATTGTTACCATTAGTATCCTGAATCTGTGATGTATTTGTGTTTTTGTAGGGTTGCTGTACACCAGCAGCAGCACCTCCCAGTGAAGATAAGCCGATGTAATCAATAGGATGGAATAAATGGAAACCACTGGAATAAACAATATGATAAGCATATCTTGTATATATATTTTAGTCAATCTTGATAATAGCTAAAACCGGTCATTTAGCCAGTAGAGCCCACAGAGAAACACTTCCTGGTTGAAAGCAAACATGTGGCATCAGTGTAAAAGACATGAAGGGTTTTTATTTTTTTTATCTTCCATTGTGTTAAATTTATTAGTAATTAAAATGAAAAAATGTTTTTGACCCTTCCTTAAAGGTTTGTCTAAATAAACATAAAAAAAAAACTAATATCCTTTTGAAAACCCAAAACACAAACAGAAAAATGTAACAATTGCCAGGTGGCTATTTGGCTATTTGATTAATTTATTCTATGTATTTTCAGGGGAGCTCCGACACACGTGTGTTCAGCACAGCGCCACATGTGGAAGATTTTACTGTACTTATTTGACTGTATTTACTATGACTGCAGAATTTATGGACTGAATCAGCTGAAGCACAATGGTTTTAGTTCCAGGTGCATGTATCATTTGGTAACAAAATGTTTTTTTCTCTTTATAAAAATGGATTTCTGTTGAATAAAACTAGAATATATGACAGAGCCTAGCGCCATTCTTCCCTGCTTTACAAGCAAAATCAATGGGAACTACTAGACACATCTGCAATCAACAGACATGGGCAATGTGGAGTCAACAAGTCATCTCCATGTCATGTATTTAATCTACCCAGCCAATTAACCAGGTGAGTCCAATCTGCACAGGTTAATTTACGGTGAAGATTGGACTCACCTGCTTCAGTGGCTGGGTAGAACAAATACATGACATGTAGATGACTTGTTGACTCCACATTGCCAATGTCTGGCAATCAACAACAATTATTGAAGATTTCCAGAGGACTTCACCTTTGAAATTCACCAGAGCTATAGTGAAACTGACAATGCCCACGTGCATGGCAGCTGGATGCTGGAATACATCGGGTAAAAGTGGAAAAAAAGAGTTATTCCACCTTTCTGATTCCTGATCCTCCACGGACGGGTTGGTCGTTGGATTGCCAACTTGAAGAGAGAGGATTTGCCATCGAACTTCTGGCCAGAGAAAAAACACGTAATTTGTAGCCAACATTTGGAAGAAGAATGTTGAAGATGACTTGGATAATAGCGCGTTGTGACAAACACCAGATACAGCACTGGGACTTGATCAACAGCCGATACCGCACCGTGACGTCACAAACCAGTAGGTGGCAGTAGCGTTCTTTGACAAACATGGATGCCTCCAGTAAAGCACATTCACATGAAAATTACTCTGAATTAAAAACACTGATCATTTACTGAACAGGATGGAATAATTTTAGATTTAAAGATTTTATTATTAGATTTACTTTCAGAAGTTTGAATTCTGAATATGAGCGACTTTTCCTTTAAACTCCTATCATGTGAGGTGTAACACCTGTTGAGCAAAACTAGAGATTAAATGTGAAATTAAACTTGTTTTTTCTTGTATTTCTAATAAAAAACAACCATCTCCATTCCTCAGACTGAACAGCCAGAATGCCTTCCACTATGAACTTCTCATGTCACATTTTGCTCCTTACAATGGATCCAGTTAGTAATAAAACATCTAACATCATCCTCAACTGATGGAAGAACTATTAGTTTTCTGTAATTGTCCACACTACGGTCTACTGTACTGTATAGTCCACTAATAGCAAGGACTGGAGATAACTGAAGCCATGGAAAATCTAACCTAAAGATAAGAGAAAGAATAACTATACCTAAAACTAAACCAAGGAATAAATAATACAAAAAAATGTTTAAGAAAAAAGAAAACCAGGAAGAGCAATTCTAAGAATACAAAAATGATCTAAATGTAGAGAACACAGAACAAAACAAAACAAATTGGAGAACCCAAAAAAGAAAAACCTAAACACACACAAAAGGTCCAGAATGGCAGATCATAACACTTTTGCATCACTTGTAAGATAAAATAAAAAAGCTTTATACATTTATATATAGAACATTCTTTTGAGGATCAGAATGTTCATATTTGGGACAAAGCAGACAGGTGGTTTGAGAGGGGCGTGAAGGAAGCCATTTATGTTAAGAAAGAAAAACCAACCTTAAACAGAGGGGGGGTGGGGGACTCAGATTTCAGCTTTCAAAAACCTACAATGCAGCGATAGAGTTGATTCCTTCCTGCTATCATGGCAACCCAAACCCTTTTACAGGGGAACAGAAGGCCTATTCAGCCAGACCATCAATTCCCTCTAACGTCCCCCCTTTCAGAGACACAGACAGGTATGGGGCATCGCAGGCTAACAAAGAACTCAAACAACCCCCATTCCAAAGGGGGGGACCCATTCATCCGTTTCTATTTGCATGTTTTCTAAACTAAAACCAGGCTTTGTTGGGCTGCTGGATAAAACCTGGAACTAAACGCTATTTCTAACATTTTGAATGAAAAAGCTTTCTATGGAGTGATTTTTCTGTCAAAATGTCGTTTACAAAAACGCATGCTGCGCACACATAAAGCATGAGGCAAATGCATAAAGCATTTTTCACACAAACAAATCTTATCACTCACAAATAAACATGTTGCACTCAAATAAATCTTATTGTTTACAAATAAAACTTGTGTTACAAACTTTCCTCTAATGTCACACACAAATAAAACTTTTTTTTTTCAAACTGTGCTTAAATGCTGCACACACATAAAAATTAGTTTTACAAACCGGACTCTAATATTGCACTGAAAATATAATTAGTAAATTGTCCCCCTGAGTACAAAACGATCTCTGCTCGCATACAAAACAGCCTCTCCTCCCGTACGGGACAATTCTTCACGGTCTGCGGTTTCTGCCAAAAGTCTGGGCCAAAGACCAGCTTCATGGGCGAGGGAGAGCAGGCAAAGAGCACAGGAGGCAAGGAGAGAGAATCTGGTTTTCTCTGGGGTTTTCTACTGTCCTCACACAGAAGGGAGCATGGTTGGTCACACCTCTGTGACTTGCCTGTGGAGACCTTGGCTGAAATGGGGGGGGGGGGGGGGGGGGGGGGGCAGCAGAAGTCCCCCAGCTGTTATTCACCAAAGCTGCATGTTCCCCTCTTGTCATTATGTGAAGATTAAATATGGACACTGCTTCCCAATGTCCAAAAAACATGATCATGGCATATGGCACAACAAAAGCTTCTTCCATATCAGATGTCCTCTTTGTGCCAATCTGTAGGGTTTCTGAGGGAAGCACTGTCAATAAATGAAGTGGAAATAAGACAAGATAAGCTTTTAAAAAAACTGATAGAAATCAGAATGCTCTGAATTGATAACCTTATACATTTATAATAAATAAATATCCATGCAGTCCAAACCTACAGGAGCACAGGGGGATGTTTGTCAGCTTCTAGCTTTTTAACTTCATGTTCTGGTTCTGGAGGAGCCTGCTGTCTGGTATCACTACAGGAAATTATGGTTTTGGGATCATCTGGGACCAGGGCCTCTCCCAGCTCCTTGCTCTGCAGATCTGTTTGCATCTTCTGTTCCTGCAGCTTTACTTGTTCTCCAAAAGTGTTGGTTCTTTTACTTCTTGTGGTTCAGGTTGGAATGAACCAATCCTTCTGCATTTAGTACACACCATAAAGAGGCACATTTAGCGCCTATTAACTAAATTAACTAAATTTAAAAATGTTTCATCCTCTTTACTTTGTGTGAACATTGAGTGTTTTTAACATTTATAGGGTTACAATTTCAATACAACAAATCTTTCATATAATTTTTTTTACCCATTTTAAACTGAAATGTAGCCTCTCTTGTTACTGAAATGCAGCTATGCAAGTTTAAACTTTGACTAACAGAGCACTTCGCTCTCAATCTGCAGGTTTACTAGTGGTTCCTAGAATTTCTAAAAGTAGAATGGGAGGCAGATCTTTTAGTTATCAGGCTCCTCTGCTGTGGAACCAACTACCAGTTTTAGTCCGTGAGGCAGACACCCTGTCTACTTTTAAGGCTAGGCTTAAAACTTTCCTTTTTGATAAAGCTTCTAGTTAGAGTGGCTCAGGTTATCCTGAGCTATCTCTATAGTTATGCTGCTATTGGCTTAGACTGCTGGAGGACATAGGGACCCCTTTTTCATCATTCTGCTTCATTCTATCTCTATTCTCCCACTCTGCAGAATCTGTTAGTTAAAAAGGACCTTTTCCCTCTCTATCACTGCATACGTGCTTGGTGTGTGGGATAACTTCAGTCAATGACACAATTTCATGTAGGTTTCAGACATTATGAAACAGCACTGCTGAAATTCCTTATATTAAGCAAGCACCAGTGAGAGCTTTTTGACTATTTTTTCTGACAGTCCTTTGGTTCCCTTACCGAATATTTTTTTACTAAATCAATATTAATAAATACCCTGGGCAATTGCAAATGGTTATTCATAGCCAAAGTAAACCTACCTAACGGCGGAGCCATCTGGGGAGTAAAGAAAACAAATTGGACAATTGTTTATGTGGTAGGGTAAAGAACAGAGGGCCTGGGTGGGATTTGATCCCCCAGGCCTCCAGATGGAAGTGATTTGCGCCAACCAGTTAGCCAAAGGGGTATCCTGCTGGCCAAGTAACCAGGGTGCTTCATCAGTCAGAGACATATACCTGTTTCCCACTGGGGAAAAACCCCAGGAACAATGGGCTTTTAGTGGCAGTGGGAACAGCTCACTGACGAATGTCTACCGGGGTCAAACCACTCGGCAAGCAACCCGCGTTTAATTCTCCTCAGCTCTGATCGGCATGCCATGGAAAGTCATGAGCCGGGTCGACCCTCTAAATTACATGACACCATTAAACGCAACGTACGGACGGCCTCACATCACACCAGTCGCTTCTGATCTAACAAACAGAAACAACTCTGTTTTCGTTTGATAGACATGGATCAGCTCTGGTGAGCGGGATTCAGACAGATAATAGAGAGAAACAATAAAACACACTGACTATGCCATGGCTTCCTACCATGTTGCTCTCCATTGTTTACTTTCCTGATTTCTGACGCACTGGCAACATCATCCATGCTAACCCAGCATTATGATGTCATCAGACACCCAGCGATGGGGGGACAGAGGCCACTTAGCGAGGGGTTAGACCAGCTGGTATTGCCAATATTAAGGGAGCCAAATGCGGATTGTTAGCGGGTCGATCCGCATTTAAAAACACATGTTAACCTGCTATTTTGAGTGTGACCACAGAGTCACATTTAGGTAACATGAAAAAGCAGGTTTCCATGGGAGAGTTGGTGGAGAAGTATAAATATATGGATGTTCACCTAAATGACAGTTTGGACTGAAGAAAGAGCTGTGAATCCGTCTCCATGAAGGGACAGAGCAGACTGGACTTCTAGAGGAAGCTAAGGTCCTTCAGATGATGCAGATCTTCCATCAGTCTGATCTCTTCACTGAATTAATAACAATAAAACAAATCAGAAGCTTCAAATCGGATATAGAACAGATTACTACAAAATATCATCACCGGCATTCATGGCATTGAACATCACATTGGATTGCTGGTTTCAATTATTTATTTGATTTTAATAAATCACAGGATTTATTGTTAAGTTATTAACATCACACTCGGTTGTGAAAAAAATGTGTACATAATCAGATTTCGCTTCTTCATCCTGATAGTGATGCATCCATATTTGAAGATTCATTGGGCTAAAACTGTGCTAGAATCATTTAAGGAGCATGGGACACCATTTAGACCTGAAATGGTCACATAACCATGTAGGAATTGTTGAGATGATCAGATGAACTCTTCTATTGCATCAGTTGTTGGGAATAAAAATACACTAGAATTTAATGCTGTTGCAGCCTTATTATAATGAAAGAAACTTTTTGGCCTGGCACTACGGTTCTATACACACAATGATGGTAAATCAGGAAATTAAAGATTTAAAAAAGATTTTAATCTGCATGTGAAAATTAAGAACAGTTCTCTGGATTCCAATGTTTAAAACGTTTGCCGATGTAGCTGGTACATCTGTAGCCAACATACAGTAGCAGCCACTCAAACTTTCCCCACTTTCCTTGATGGTCCCTTGGCTGGTCCTTGGTTGGTCCTTGGCTGGTCCCAGGCTGGTCCTTGCCTGGTCCCTCGCTGGTCGTTGACTGGCCCTTGGTTGGTCCTTGGCTGGCCCTTGGCTGGTCCTTAGCTGGTCCCTGGCTGGTCCTTGGCTGGCCCTTGCCTGGTCCTTGGCCGATCTTTGGCTGGTCCTTGCCTGGTCCCTGGCTGGTCCTTGGCTGGTCCTTGGTTGGTCCTTGCCTGGTTCCTAGCTGGTTCTTGGCTGGCCCTTGGTTGGTCCTTGGCTGGTCCAAGGCTGGTCCTTGCCTGGTCCCTCGCTGGTCCTTGGCTGGCCCTTGACTGGTCCTTGGCTGGTCCTTGGCTGGTCCTTGCCTGGTCCCTCGCTGGTCCTTGGCTGGCCCTTGACTGGCTCTTGGCTGGTCCTTGGTTGGTCCTTGGCTGGTCCCAGGCTGGTCCTTGGCTGGCCCTTGACTGGCCCTTAGCTGGCCCTTGGTTGGTCCTTGGCTGGTCCCAGGCTGGTCCTTGCCTGGTCCCTCGCTGGTCCTTGACTGGCCCTTGGCTGGTCCTTGGTTGGTCCTTGGCAGGTCCCAGGCTGGTCCTTGCCTGGTCCCTCGCTGGTCCTTGGCTGGCCCTTGGTTGGTCCTTGGCTGGTCCCTCGCTGGTCCTTGGCTGATATCCTACAAATCCTTTGTAAACATCAATCTTTGTACTAAAATATTTTTCTGTCATGATTTCTGTCAAGAGAAGCGCCATCTCCTGGTCACACCCTGTAATTCAGTAAAAGGGTGGAGTCAGGGTAAAACAATATGCACGCCCAGGAGAAGACCAGTGGCTGGAAGTTGGAGGGCATTTGGCTGAAAGCAGGGTCGGATTGGGAACGATTATTGGCCCTGCCATTTTTCCATCTACACCGGCCCACTCCCCCCGAAAAAAAAAAAAACACAGTCAAACATGAAACACAATACGAATACACATTGTGGATTAAGCAATCTATCTTCAAGCATCACATCACAACCATCACCAAGAATTCTATAATGCAGTTGTACTGGCTTTGGTTATTAACACGGACGCCACATTGACTGCTGCTGCGTTACGTCCAGACTTGAACAAAGCCAGCCAGACACCTACTCACACATACTAGGTCTACAACGTCAGCCCGAGTGTTGTAAAAACACCAACATAAAACAATACAATATAGAGGCAGACAGGCAGTTCTTCAAGAATGAATCCATGAAAGCTAAGCGGTGTGTCGCATTCACTGCCAGTCAAGGCGGCATGTGGGCAATGAAATGGAATAATGCACCGCAAAATATTCAGACATAAATTCGCCAAATATAAGAGCAACATCATAGTTTGGTTTAAAGAAAGCATTTTAGTTTTATTGTAATTTAGTTTGTTGCAAGGATTTTACAGTTTGAAGAAATAGAAAATGACACCATTTGCCGACAGTCACAAGGATGAGCATGAAGGAAGGGCTCTATACATTGCATGCATCATTTAGGGAGTTAGCATTGGATTACTTCTGGAGCTCCTTGTGTCATTTACTGTCACAAGTAGGTGCTTTGGCCGGCCCTCGCACGCTGAAATTAGGACCGGCCCACCGGCAAAATACCCGTAATCACAGATTACCAGTCCAAGCCTGACTGGAAGTTGCAGGGAAGTGGGCTGCCATTTTGCCGGCATTGACAGGGAAGGGCCGTTTTAAATGGCTGCTACTGTAAATGCTGGTCATTCCTGAGGAGTTCGTAGACATTGTTCACGAGACAAAGATAAAGAAAGTCTTTATCAGATTGACACTGTGGCAGGAAGGAGACCACATTTCATCAAGATTCATCTTTTTATTTTCTTTGGTCTTTGTTCATTAATTCCAAGGAGATTTTTTCACACAGTGTCATTATGCAGACCAAATCCAGATCATGGACAATGTATTTGTCTTCGTTGTATTTGAGTGTGAAACACATTCTTCCCTGGTCTGCAGGGTGAGTCTTTGGGTGTGGTCTCTGTAAAACTACACCCCAGGCTACGTCTACATGTTGCTGAGAAACACAGTTTGCTGAACAGCTCATGCAAATAAACAAATTCCTGATCTGGAAAGGTTTCAGGCGGTTCCTGGTCCTTTTGTTTCACCTCATCATAAATGCATTTTAGGACGCTATTTCAAAGTGGCTAATTTTATTCCGCCGCAAAACGCGAACTAGCCAAGAGGCTCTCAGTCAGATATTTCTGCAAATCCTCTATAGATAGTGTTAGTCAGGTTAGGTGGCTTTCTGAAATGCCGCCTGTCTGCGACGGATTGGCCAACAGTGCTTTGGTACCTATGTGTGTATTTGCTCAGACGGGCAAGCATGTGAACACGCCTGTTCACACAGGTACACCCTTCCCTACAGTCTTACATGTAAAATTCCACTGCTATTTGACACCCAGCTGACAGCCGCCTCCATTTAATGGCGAGGAAACCGGCAGACCCAGGTTCCCAGCAGCAGTTTTACACTTTAAACATCCTGCAACTAATGTGCATTGATGGACAGACTTATTAAGCCTGAAGCATTAAGACCTTTTCTCTATCCAAAGGGCCCAATTTATTGATAAACTAATTGCAAATAGCTCCTCTAAATATCCTGTAAAAAGGGGTTTGGAGGGGCGGGTGGCGACAAAACCAGAATGACAGGGCGGGCTCTACTTCATTTAAATGTGCTGTATGCGGGTTAAGGTCAGGAAGCTGCAGGACAAAAACAAAACAAACTTTTTGCACATGCAGTCAGTTTCAGTGTGTTTAATCCAGAGCTTATTTTGAACTAGTCATGTTTAATTAAACATCAGAAGCCAGTGATGGACGGGTGACCTGTCCAAGGTGGACCCCGCCTGTCGCCTGTAGACAGCTGGACATAGGCACCAGCATCCCTCGCCACCCCACTCGGGATTAAGCGTGTCAGAAAATGGATGGATGGATGGATAAACATCAGAAGCTTTAAGGGAAATTCTTGATAAACTGATCACTAACGACAATTAAAATAATCTTTTCTAAAAATAAGTGCATTTTTTCTTGAATCGAGACACTTGCCAATGAAATAAGACCATTTACAATTAAAATAAGATAAAAGAGCTGTACTTTCTTATTTCAAGCACATAATATTCAAGTATCTTATTTTAGGAGTAAAAATACTCCTTCCATTGGCAGATCATCTTATTTACCTGCTTACATTAAAGGCAAATATGCTTAATCTAAGACATTTTGACTAATTTCTAGACTGTTTCCTGCATTGTGTAAAAATAAACTTGGTTTTGCTATAAATAGATATGAAGTACCATGATGATTCATTGAATGATGGAGGCCTGGCACCACATTATTATCAGGAAACTTACCACAAAGTTTTATGAATGCCTTTCTGAGAAGGTGTGTTTTTCTTTAGAGCAGCAGAGGAAGGAGTGAATTCACAGCCTGGAGCAAATCCCTGCACACTTACACCAAATAAACACAAACTTTACTGAACACAAGACTTTATCAACAAAAACGATTAAACTTTAGAAAAGCTGAAGTAGCAAACTTTTCAGCTCGGTTAGTAATGTTCATCTAAACTATGGAGTAAAGATCGAGCCAATAAACTTCAGTGTGCTAAAAGATTTCCTGATTTGTCAAAATGATGCCAAAGTATAACTTCACATGATGCTCCACATTCCTCATTTTAGGGAAGAATGTTGTCATAAAATACAACTTTGTTCTCTTAATGTTACGACATTGTTCTTGTAATCTTATGACTTCATTCTCGTAATGTTACGATTTTATTCTTATAATCTTTTGACTATATTCTCGTAATGTTACAACTTTATTCTTATTATCATATGACTTTATTCTGTAATTTTTGGACTTTATTCTCGTAATCTTATGACTTTATTCTCGTTGCGACTTTATTCTTATGATTTTATGAGAAAAGACAGACGTTTGGTGCCAGAGCTCTCCCACATTCTGCTGACTGGGATCAGCCACGCAGACACCCGGCAGACACCCAGCAGACACCTGGCAGACACTCGGCAGACACCCGGCAGACACCCGGCAGACACCCGGCAGACACCCGGTAGACACCCAGCAGACACCCGGCAGACACCCAGCAGACACCCGGCAGACATGCGGCAGACACCTGGGAGACACCCGGCGGATGACCGCAGACGGATGTCCCCCAGAGTCTCTGGGGGTGTCAGTGGGATTCTAGAGGACAAACTCCTCCTTCCTGGGAGCTTTCCTGGTTTAAAGCATTGCATGATGGGATTGGGAGTTGTTGTTTTTAGTGTCTTTAGGTTACTGTGTTCAGTTCCTTCCTCTCTCTGCAGCTCAGAAAAGGGGAGATGAGGGAGACTTTGTCTTTAACACCAAACCTCACTGAAACTATTTTACTGGAAATTGTGTTTTTTTTTTTACACATTAAAGTTTTTAATTCGGTTTATTAACATCTCCAGAAACTGACATTTTAAGGAAACTGTTCAATCAGATCATCCAGACAGATCAGTTCCAACTTTTCTAAGGAAAACCAGCTGAGTGCAGGATTCAGTGTAGGCGGTAAACATTCACCTGCGCTGTTCTGTTGACTCTGCAGCAATACCAGGCGTGCGTGTAGCAACATGCAGGCACCATGCATGTGCATCGACCGGTTTCTCAGCGTCACTCCTGGACGAGATATGTCTACTTATTGCAATATTCCAGGGATTAAAGACTGAAATCATAAAACCCTGGGATTTTAAGGGTACGTCCTTTTCAAAATAAATACCTTTTTATGTTGTTATACATTCATTAGCAGCAGATGCTGGAATAAAAGTAAAGTTGATTCTATGAAGGGGAATCAGGGGATGAAGGTTTCTAAGAGGATGCAGAGTAGCTGGTTCTCTACAGTCCAGAACCAGCACAGTGAGAAAGAAAAAACATTTAGTGTCTAAAACCGTTTAAAGGACCTTTATTTTCAGAACACTTCATCCATCCAAAGTGATGAAGCAGGTCTGATGAAGCCTCATTCAGGAGAACAGTGCAGGGATTCATTTCATGCATCAATCCCAGGAAGCTTTGCTAACCAGAAAAAACATCTTCTCCTAGTTTAGTGCTGAAACAATCAGATTAATCGATTATTGAAATAATCAACCACTGCTTAAGTAACTGATTCATCGTTAAGTGGAGCATAGAGACTCTAAAACATTCCTTTAGCTGACAGAGCGAAGAATTATATCAAAACTGTAAAAAAATATATACAGGTGCTGGTCATAAAATTAGAATATCATGAAAAAGTAGATTGATTTCAGTAATTCCATTTAAAAAGTGAAACTTGTATATTATATTCATACATTACATACAAACTCATATATTTCAGATGTTTATTAGGGGGGGCCACATGCCGAAGGCATGGCCCACCTATTACTATTGCACATATTTATTCCGCGTATTATTATTAGGGGGGCCACATGCCGAAGGCATGGCCCACCTACTACTATCTCACATATTTATTCCGCGTATTATTTTTATTATTAGGGGGGCCACATGCCGAAGGCATGGCCCACCTACTACTATCTCACATATTTATTCCGCGTATTATTAGGGGGGCCACATGCCGAAGGCATGGCCCACCTACTACTATCTCACATATTTATTCCGCGTATTATTTTTATTATAGCTTATAGTTCTCCTCGCCACCAAAAACTTCGGCGCGTAACTAGTCACGCACCATTCGTCGGATCGGGCCCAAAGTTGGCACACGTTGAGAC
>NW_024038094.1:0-72500 GCF_016077235.1 Cyprinodon tularosa
AAAATTAAAAACAGAAAAAAAAGGAAACTGACAGGAAGGTAACAGGTCTTTCACCTGAGTGAAGTACC
This sequence comes from Cyprinodon tularosa, assembly GCF_016077235.1. Taxonomy (NCBI): domain Eukaryota; kingdom Metazoa; phylum Chordata; class Actinopteri; order Cyprinodontiformes; family Cyprinodontidae; genus Cyprinodon; species Cyprinodon tularosa. The sequence goes on from NW_024038094.1 coordinate 69, forward strand.
CCCCCCCCCCCGACCCCACCCCCAACACACAAAACACACACACCTTCTTCCAAATAAGACAAAATTGGTGTCACAACGTTTGTGCAGCAAAAACAGATGTTAACTGACCTTTGATGACCTCTACAAAATATTATTAATATCACTGAAATGATAGCAGTACAAATAAACATTTTTGCCATACAAAAATATAGAATTTTAAAATTGATTTTAAATAGAAAATATTTAAAATAAATGTATTAAAAATTTAAAAATGCATATTTTAAAATATATAAATTTTTTGTACTGCTATCATTTTAATGATATTAATAATTGTTTGTAGAAGCCACCAAAGGTCAGTGAACATTTTTCATTCTGAAACTCAGAATTTCATATGAATTATAAGTTGCTAACCTAAGATTATATAATTTTGTAATCATAGGTTAGCAACTTATAATTTATATTTACACAGTAAAAAAAACTGTAGCGGCACAGACGGACATTTTTGCTGCACAAACCAGCACAAACGGAGCTGAGTTAATTGACACCAGTTGACCTTTGATGACCTCTAGAAACATCTCTTTATATCTTTAAAATGATAGAGGCACAAACGAAAATTTTTGCTCCACAAACGTAGCACAAACATTGGTTCGAAGAAGGTGGGGGTCCAACTTCACTCTGGTAATACATGGACTAGTTTCTCAGCATCACCCCTGGACAGGAGATTTCTAATTTTTACACTTTTCCTCAGATGAAAGAAGGAAATGTTTCTGGTGTCTTGTCTTTGGGGTGAACCAGTTTTTGTCTCAGGGTGTTGCCGGATTTCAAGTGCACAGGGATCAGGAGTTTTTCATAGACTCTGGTAACATCTGGAATAACCATGTTTATTTTTCCAGTTTTCTTCCCTCTCAGCAGACCATTTCTTGTTGGTTTTTAGAACAGCCCATCTGTGATAACCACAGTTCTTCAGGGATGTCCTAATGTGTCCCTGTTCTTTCATCCTCCCTCTCTTGGTGGTGGGAATGGTTTCTGCTTGTGTCTGGAAGGTTCTGATGACACCTAGCTTGTGTTCTAGTGGGTGGTATGAGTCAAATGGAGGTATTGGTCAGTGTGTGCAGGTATCCTGTAGACATCCATGTTAAGATGTCTTTCTTCCATGATGTAAACCGCTCAGTCCAGGAAGGCAAGGAAATTCTAGAAACCTCTGATATGGGATTTAAATGACAGGTCCTGATCAAAAATAACGACAAGATTTTTTATTTTATTATCTGAAATCAGTTTAATCCCATCCAAATGAAGTGACTGACTAATCAGCTTCTTTTTCAGAGACTCTGGTCCAAAGACTATAACTTCTGTTTTGTCTTCATTCAGAAGGAGAAAGTTAAGAGTCATTCAGTGGGCAGAGATCCACGTACAGTTACCCAATCGCCTGGCTGCTCAGGCACTGCTGGAGGACAGCTACCTGGGGCGCCTACTTTAACTCCTGGATGTTCAACAGCCTGAAGCCTGGATTCTAACTCTGACACCCTCGCCTCCAAAGCTACAAAAATACTACACTTATTACACATCCCCTTATCACTAAAGGAGGCAGAGGAATAACTGAACATCTGACACAGAGAGCAGGAGAGAGGAGAGGAAGAAGGAAGAGTTGGAAAACAGTCAAGGGAGGGAGGGAGAGAAGCCATAGCAATGCTAAGCTAGCGCTAGCCTAGGCTAGCTACTCCTTACTACCAGAAATTAAACCGTGTGAAACTGACAAGTGCTCAGTAGAAAAGTGCAGCAGAAGGTGCTATGTTTGAATTCTGGACAGTTAGAGCCAGTGTTTCCACATAGATTTGAGGTTTTCCATCCCAAACATCTGTTAAACACCACCACATCACACAACAACCACTTCTGTTGCCATGGCGACGCTCAAAAGCAGCGACCATGAACGGCTCGACAATTTCGATAATTTCACATAATATGCAGCCTAATACGATACAAACTAGACATCGAACCTGCATACGATCGCCAACGCCTGCTAGAGCTACGGTCAAAAATGTCTGGATTTAAAAAAAAATTTTGACCGTATCTCCAGCAGGTGTTAAAAAGCTGCGGAGTGCTACGGACGGATGTAAACAAAACAACTGCGGAACGTAACTGCCAATGGAAGAGATGCGTGAGATCGAGAAAGCGGGGCTGCAGAGGGGGGCTAACTGTGAAGCTGAGGAGGAATCATCACAAACTTCCGCTTCCATCAATCCAGCTCTCCAGCATCTGCTCATTGGAAAACAAACTGGATAATCTCAGACTGGAACTGTCATCAAGGAAGGAGATTAGTAACTGCTGCACCATCATTCTGATGGAGTCATGGCTGCATCCAGCAATACCGGACATTGCTATTAGCCTGGAGGGGCTAACGCTATACCAGGTCGATAGGAACAAAGAACTAAGTGGTAAGACTCGGGGGGGCAGTCTCTGTGTTTCCATCAACAACAGTTGGTGTATAAATGCTAGATCAGTCTCCAGCTTCTGCTCTCCAGACATGGAGTTTCTGACTGTTACCTGCAGGCCGTTCTATCTGCCCAGAGAGTTCAATGTAGTTAGCATCACTGCTGTTTATGTGCCCCCCCAGTGCTAACACTTAAGAGGCCATGAAGACTCTATACCAGGCTATCTCTGAGCTCCAACCTACACACAGAGGCTGTTTTCATCATTGCTGGGGATTTTAACCAGGCTAACTGGAAGACTGTTCTCCCTCATTTCTACCAACATGTGGACTTTGTAACTCAGGGTGAAAACACTTTAGACCTGGTTTACTCTAACATCAAAGATGCATTGGACTTCCGGTGAAGATGGCTGGCTAGAAGACGTGTTTTCACTGTGCTCCTGCTCCCACCTGTCTATATTACAGTATAATACGCGCTACTGTCTATATTTTCCACAGATATATTGATGTCAAAACAGACGAAAATACAACCACGGAAGACAGCGGCTGCAGCCATGACTGCCAGTGCTAGCCAAACTGGTTTGCTAGTAGCAACAGATGACCAGCCCACGCCTCCGGTAGACTCCGCTGTCCTCGTCCGTGAAGTGACTAAAAGTATTAATGGACCAAAAACTGTCTGCACTTTCTGGGACTCTGGATAAACTATCGTCCTCACTGGAAGGACTCTCGACACGCGTCACGGAGACAGAGCAGAGAATAACGGGGAGACTGACTGAAGCCGAAGAGAAATTTAAGACCATGGTCAAGGGATTGGATGATATGGAGAACAGGAGCAGGCAGGATAACATCCGCATTATTAATCTGAAAGAAGGCGCGGAGGGTCAGAGCCCTGTCCAGTTTTTTGAAGCTTGGCTGCCTGCTACGCTCGGCCTGGGGAACAGCTCCATGGATAAAGCTCATATCAAAGTAGACCGCGTACACCAGGGCCTTGGCCCGCGGAGTACACGTCCCAGACCAGTCATCTTTATGTAACCGGGTGGTCTATTGTGTGTAAATTCCCACCCGTTTTGGGTCCTTGAACGCATCAGAGCTCCGTTTCTTTACCTTCACGTCTGCTTTACAGAATTGACAGGCTCATTAGCGTATATAGGCACCAGGTGTGCAAGCAAGCTATGAGAGTCGACTCAGTTTGGTGTGCAGTAGATTCTTTTGAGCGTTGGGAGCCGTGCTGCTACACAGAATTTGGATCTTGGTATTCGCGCTGCTGGAAAAGTTTTCATTGCAGCGTCTGCATATATCCCTGTCTGAGGCTGATGAAGGTACATTATTTTCTTTTATTTCTGTATTTCCTGTATAATGGTCCGCAGACACTTTATTGTTTTTTTGGTTGTTACAGATTGCTGCTGTTGCTTATTATGCTCTCACCATTGAGACCCCTTTTTTTGTTATGCTCTTGGTAAAAGGTTTTCTCTGGAGTTAGAGTTGTAGCACGGGCACTACAGAACCAGAACGACCATTTATTTCTTTTATAAATAAGCTGATTGGGTACAGCTCTATAGGACGCAACGTGAGATTTGTGTTCTTCTAAATTAATATAATCTTGTTTGATCTTGTGTGCTACTAACGTGGTTTGCAGTGTTTTTCTAGAGTCTCAGATTGCTTCTTCTGTCACGGGTTCTTGTGCCTTATTGGATTTTTAAATAGAATAATAAAGTTTGTCTTCCAATTGTAAAATAATCCATAAATAAAATATATAATTTGTATACTAAATCTGTTTCCTCATTTTAAGCCAGACTTACCTAGGTACATTTAATTGGGAGACCCTAGGCTACTTTTAGTGGTCTACTAGTTGGTTTAGGGCCACGTCCTCGGTCACAATCCGGGTAATTCCCCTGTGTTACAATTTTCTGGCATTGCTGGAAGGATCTGGCAGTTGGAACAGATAGTGTGTGTGTGTGTGTATAGATACTTTTTTTTCCCTCTTCTTTCCTTTCTTGATTTTAATTGTGCTGGTTCTGTGTTGCTCTAATAGAGATCCTTATTGATTTTTTTTTTTGGGTGAGAGCATAATAGTGCAACAGTAAGCACATCGTGGGACCTAGCTGGATAGATGAAGCTGTGACCAAGGATCATCATTTCCTGGTGCGATGGATGAGGAACTTCAAGAAATTCGTGTTCGAGTCCAGCAGTTGGAGGCCGAAAGGAGCCGTCTGCAGCAGGAGAGGGATTCTGCATTAGCAAGTTCAAATCGACAGGATGATGTACAAGCTGGTCCAAGTACAAGTGGCACTCCAACGAACAGGGGGGCTGATCGCATAATCTACCTACCAAGAGAGAGAAAATGTCCAATCTTCAGAGGAACTCATGGTGTTGGGGCGGAGGACTGGATAGAAGAGGTTCGCACCAGTATGCAAGTCCGCCATGTTGGACCCACAGATCAGGCTGCTTTCATTTTTGACCATCTTGAAGGGGAAGCTCGAGATGAGATCAAATATAGGTCATCATCTGAACGTGAGGATCCAGAAACTGTTTTCACCATTTTAAAAGAACTGTATGGTTGCCAACAGTCGTATGTCTCATTACAGGAGGACTTCTTTTCACGGAGACAGTTAGATGGTGAATCTTTGCAGGAATTCTCTCATTCATTGTTTTGCTTAATGGACAAAGTTAAATCTAGTGCTCCCCATGCTGTGTTAAATGCAGACATTTTACTTCGTGATCAATTTATTCAGAATGTTAGTAGTTCTGACCTGCGTAGAGAGCTAAAACGTTATGCTCGTGATAATCCAAGGTGTACATTACTTGAGGTCAGAACGGAGGCCATTATGTGGGAGCGTGAGGGTGGGGTGGAAAATAAAAGTAGGGTGGTCCCCTCCTTTTGTGCTGTACAGAGTGCCAGTGTGCCCCCTTCCTTAACTGACCCTCCTTCCAGTTGTGTTGCTTCTCAACTTGCTACTCTTAATTCAATTGTGCAAAAACAGCAGGAACAGTTGGATCAGATTATTCAATGTCTTGCAGCTATGCAGCAGGTTTCGGTGGCTAGGCCTCTCAGTCCTAGTAGTGTGATTTGTCACAAATGTCAGCAGCCAGGCCACATTGCTCGGTATTGTACAGTTCGTGGCCGTTTTAAACCCCCGTGTGCCAGTGGTACCCCTCAGGTCCAAGCCACCACTAGTTCTCAGTTGCAGGGAAACTAACTCCCCCTAGTGTTAGGAGCCAGACATTAGGAGGGGGTGGTCCAGGCTCAGATGGTCCCCAAATGGATGAGGTGGCTGAGTGTTTAATTGCACCGTGCCCTGAAGTTACTGTGAAACTATCTGGAGTTCCAGTACAATCTATTCTTGACACTGGGTCTATGGTTTCTGCCATTTCAGAAAGTTTCTTTAAAAAGCATTTTCCAGATAAGCTAAAGGCATGCCATTGGTTGGAGTTGAGAGCAGCAAATGGGTTGAGTATCCCTTACTTGGGCTATCTTGAGCCTGATATTGAGGTGTGTGGGGTAGTCATCCCCAGAAGAGGGATCCTTGTTGTTAGGGACCCTCCATGCCAAGCAAAGTTACCCCAGGTACCAGGCATAATTGGGATGAATATAATAAAAGCCCATTATCTTCAGCTATTTGACCAGTATGGCCCTGATTTGTTTAAACTCCCTTCTGTTTTGGGGGCCCCTACTTCCTGGCTTCCTGCCTTTCAGCTATGTCAACAGGCTGAGAGTCAAAAAAGACCAAATTCAAACCAGTGTTGCAAAGCTTCGTGGTAGAAGACCTGTTGTGGTCCCTGCAGGCACTACTAAATTTGTACCTGCCACTTGTTCAGCCATGTTGACGCAGGCTGGGGGCGCATTAATTGAGCCTTTAGATAGGAAGTTTGGCTTACCTGAGGGTTTGTTGGTGTCTCCTTCCCTTGTGCAGGTTTTTAGGGGCACTGTTTATGTCCCTGTGGTGAATGTAGGGGTATGTACTGTTTCACTAAAACCCCGTTGTGCTCTGGGTGTCGTGTCCCCTGTAGAAGTGGTCAGCTTACCGTCAGAATTGCAGGAAGTCCCTTGTGTACAGGAGCAAGTTGTGGCTGCAGTCAGATCTCATACTGCTCAGACTGGGTCGGTTGGAGAAAAGATAACGTCACTTAATCTCTCTATGCTGGATAGGGAAGAGCAGCATAAAGTGAGAGCGTTATTGCTAAAATACGAGTCTGTGTTCTCTGCTTTTGATGGCGACCTTGGGGTTACCAACTTAATCGAGCATACCATCCCACTGTTAGACACTGTTCCTGTACGGCAGCGGTATCGGCGTATGCCTCCATCTGAGTATGAAGCGGTTAAGTCACATATTAACCAGCTGCTGGCAACCCAGGTAATCCATGAAAGCAGTAGCCCTTATGCCTCGCCAATTGTCCTGGTCCGAAAGAAGGACCGCAGCCTTCGCCTTTGTGTGGACTACAGACAGCTCAATAAAAAGACCAGAAAGGATGCTTTCCCATTGCCTCGAATAGAAGAAACATTGGACTCTCTATCGGGTGCTCGTTGGTTCACAACCATGGACCTTGCTTGTGGTTATAACCAGGTTCCAGTTGCAGAAAATTATCCCCCAAAAACTGCATTCTGCACTCCGTTTGGCCTCTTTGAATTCAATCGAATGCCATTCGGGTTGTGCAATGCACCAGGAACTTTTCAACGTTTGATGGAGAGGATGTTTGGGGCTCAGCATGGTCAGTCACTCTTGTTATACCTGGATGATATTGTTGTGTTCTCTTCCAGTGTTGATCAACACCTGGCACGGCTCGAGGTGGTGTTAAGTCGTCTGAAACAAGAAGGACTGAAGGTCAAGTTGGAGAAATGTGACTTCTTCAAAAAGCAGGTTCAGTACCTGGGACATTGCATCTCTGAGGACGGTGTGGCCACAGATCCAGGCAAGATCGCAGCAGTGTCAAACTGGCCTCACCCTACCAATGTCTCAGAGCTCCGGTCCTTCCTTGGGTTTGCCAATTATTACCGAAGGTTTGTTGAAGGATTCTCTCAATTGGCTGGCCCCCTTTATCGCCTTGTTTCCAGACATCCTGCCTCGAAGACGCGTCGAGGACAAGGGAAACTATTGGGAGGAGCGTGGTCAGAAGACCGTGAAAGGAGCTTCCAGGAACTAAAGGCCAAGCTTGTAAGTTCTCCCACTCTTGCTTTTGCTGATTTCTCATTGCCCTTCATTTTAGAGGTAGACGCCAGCCACAGTGGGCTGGGAGCCGTGCTGTCGCAGGAGCAGAGTGGACAGGTACGACCAATTGCATATGCCAGCCGCAGCTTGCATGCTGCTGAGAAAAGTTACAGCTCCATGAAACTTGAGATGTTGGCCATGAAGTGGGCCATGACTGAAAAGTTCAAAGAGTACCTGTGGGGCCACCGATGTGTCGTCTGGACTGACAATAACCCATTGAGCCATTTGGACACTGCCAAACTGGGGGCCACGGAGCATCGGTGGGTTGCTGAACTTTCTGCATTTGACTATACTGTCAGGTATCGTCCAGGTCGTGTGAATAAGAATGCTGATGCCCTCTCAAGACAATCGATAAATGAGGACCGAATACAACTACAGCACCACCTCTCTGGGACAGCCATTCCAGAAATAATCTGTGAGAGGGCTGGTGGGCTACAGGAGGATGCAGCCCAGTTGGCAATTATTGCCCTTCCATCTCACAGCAGAGAAGATCTGTGCTTACTTCAAGGAGCTGATCTGGCCATTTCAGCCTTCCTGGACTTTTGGCAGCAACAAAGGGTGCCGAGCCGGGCTGAAAAGGAGCGTTTGGGGCCAGGCGCACGTGGACTTCTGAAACAGTGGGACCGAATTGTCCAGAAGGAAGGCATCTTGTACCGGCGCACGTGGAGACCAGATGGTGGAGAAGAAGTTTTTCAGGTTCTTCTGCCAGAGAGTTTAAAAACAGAGGTGTTGCAGGAGCTTCATCAACATCATGGCCACCAGGGGGTCGAGAGGACGATTAATGTGGTGAAGCAGAGATGTTTCTGGCCGGGAGTGGACAAAGATGTAAAGGATTGGTGCGAACAGTGTGAGAGGTGTACCCTTGCTAAGAACACCCAGCCAAGAGTTCGAGCTCCTATGGGTCACCTTCTCGCTTCAAGACCAAATCAGCTGTTGGCCATTGATTTTACACTTCTGGAACCAGCCCGTGATGGAAGGGAGCTGGTGATGGTGATGACAGATGTATTTTCAAAGTTCACCCAAGCTGTCCCAACTCGTGATCAGAAAGCAACAACTGTGGCAAAGGTTCTGGTTCGTGAGTGGTTCTACCGTTTTGGGGTGCCGGCCCGTATTCACTCGGATCCGGGGAGGAACTTTGAAGGTGTCCTGGTTCAACAGTTAAGCGAGTTGTATGGAGTGCAGAAGAGTCGCACTACACCCTACCATCCATAGGGAAATGGACAATGTGAAAGGTTCAATCAAACTATGTTCAGTCTGCTTCGTTCCCTAGCACCAGAGGAAAAACGAAATTGGCCAGAACATCTCCCACAGCTTGTCTTCTATTACAACACCACTGCCCATCAGTCGACTGGTGAATCCCCTCACTTCCTCATGTTTGGACAAGAGCCCCACCTGCCAGTGGACTTCCTGCTTGGCCATCTTCCTGCGCCCACAGGATCTAAAGTTTGTGATTGGGTGGCAGAGCACAGGAGGCGTCTAAATATGGCCATTGACGTTGTTAAAGGCAGAGTGGAGTTGGCAGCCCACAGGGGAAAAGTGAGACATGATGAAAAGGTCACCGGCGAGCCACTGGAAGTTGGGCAAAGAGTGTATCTGCGTGATGTTGGCCCAGGGCGCCGAAAAATCCAGGATGCATGGGGTTCCACGGTGTACCAGGTCGTGAAAGCACCAAGTGCAGACGGTGTTGTCTATTCAATTGCTCCGATTGACAAGCTTCATCTGGTTAGACAAGTACATCGTACCTCTATAAAGCCTGCCCTGTAAATCACAGAGACCTGCAATGGTTGGTCACAGCAGGAACCTGAGGAGAACATTGATGAGGATGATGTGGCATCTGGATCTTGGTTGGTGTTCCGAGAGACTGGCAGTAATGCAGCCAAGCCATTGGTACCAGAACCATCAGATATCCCTACAGTGCGGACGCCTGTTGAAGTGCCACAGTCTCCACAAACCTCTCAAAGCAGTAGGGTTGGGCCTAGAAGATCAACTCGTAAAACTGCTGGAAAACACTCCAATCCCCACCGTCTCCCAGTACCTGCTAGGAATGAAGATAGTGGGGCTGCTGCTTCTCTGATCCCTGGTGCCAGCAGCTTGGCTACAGCCATTTTTCGGCCTTGGTCCTAGTCTTTATCGTTGGGCCACCGATCCATAGAGGGGGGGTAGGATGTAACCGGGTGGTCTATTGTGTGTAAATTCCCACCCGTTTTGGGTCCTTGAACGCATCACAGCTCCGTTTCTTTACCTTCATGTCTGCTTTACAGAATTGACAGGCTCATTAGCATATATAAGCACCAGGTGTGGAAGCAAGCTATGAGAGTCGGCTTAGTTTGGTGTGCAGTAGATTTTTTTGAGCGTTGGGAGCCGTGCTGCTACACAGAATTTGGATCTTGGTATTCGCGCTGCTGGAAAAGTTTTCATTGCAACGTCTGCATATATCCCTGTCTGAGGCTGATGAAGGTACATTATTTTCTTTTATTTCTGTATTTCCTGTATAATGGTCCGCAGACACTTTATTGTTTTTTTGGTTGTTACAGATTGCTGCTGTTGCTTATTATGCTCTCACCATTGAAACCCCTTTTTTTTTGTTATGCTCTTGGTAAAAGGTTTTCTCTGGAGCTAGAGTTGCAGCACGGGCACTACAGAACCAGAACGACCATTTCTTTCTTTTATTAATAAGCTGATTGGGCGCAGCTCTATAGGACGCAACGTGAGATTCGTGTTCTTCTAAATTAATATAATCTTGTTTGATCTTGTGTGCTACTAACGTGGTTTGCAGTGTTTTTCTAGAGTCTCAGATTGCTTCTTCTGTCACGGGTTCTTGTGCCTTATTGGATTTTTAAATAGAATAATAAAGTTTGTCTTCCAATTGTAAAATAATCCATAAATAAAATATATAATTTGTATACTAAATCTGTTTCCTCATTTTAAGCCAGACCTACCTAGGTACATTTAATTGGGAGACCCTAGGCTACTTTTAGTGGTCTACTAGTTGGTTTAGGGCCACGTCCTCGGTCACAATCCGGGTAATTCCGCCGTGTTACATTTAAGCTCCACAACTCCAGGGACAAGCAGCGCATCATGGCAGCAGTGAGGGCGACTCCCGAGCTTGACTACGAGGGACAGCGGATCTTTATACACCAGGATTTCCCTTCTGCAGTCTGTGAGAAGCGGAGGGGATTTAAAGTTGCTTGCCGTGCTTTGATTGACAAGTGCATTAGCTTCAACATGCGCTACCCAGCGACACTCATGCTGACCCATGAGGGGACCGAACACAAGTTTGACTCGTCGAAGGATGCACAGAATTTCATCAATGCACTGGAGTAATATTCAACTTGGATCATTATATTGAGGCGGCCCAAGGCAAGGCACGTCTGCTGTGTTTATTGCGATTAAGGTACAGAGAGACTGTTTAAAGGGTGGATACGTATTATCTTTTTACTGTGATGTATTAATAGAGCCATCTTACTACATGTACCGTTGAAACAGGTTAACGTTTAGCTCCATAATTGACAGTAACCAGGTAATACTTTAGACGGGGTGGGGGGGGGGGTGAGACTTCTTTTGGCTGCACTTGGTTTTGCAACACCACCTAGTTAGTGGCTTTTTATATTTTGTTTCTGATGGTTTGGTTCATGTCAGCACAGCCAGTCCAGGTCATAGGTTAAAACTTGTACATTTTGTTTATTGTGAAGGGTCTTTTTTTTACTTGGATCGCCAATTTTATGTTTCATGAATCACATTTTTTTATAATGAGTAAAACAAAATTTGTAACACTTAATGTCAAGGGAATTAACCATGTTATTAAGAGGCGTAAAATACTATCCTTGCTCAAAAAAGATCGGGTCCAGATCGCATTATTGCAGGAGACTCACCTAACTGATCTTGAACACTTAAAGCTTAAGCGTGACTGGGTGGAACAAATTTACTATTCCTCTTTTAACTCTAAAAGTCGGGGAGTTGCCATATTGATCCATAAGAAATTACTGTTTACCTTGAGTAAGATCATAAGGGATGCAGATGGACGATTTGTTTTGGTTTCTGGGCTTCTGCATGGTGAGCAAATTCTTCTAGGTAGTGTTTATGCTCCAAATGCTTTTGATGGTATGTTTTATTCCAAGTTTTTGGCAGAGGCCTCTTCAATCTGTCCAAACCACATAATAATCGGTGGTGATTTTAAATGCAGTTTAGCCCCCGAAACTGATTATAATCCACTAAAATCTCAACTACCCTCAAGAATGGTTAGGGCTACAATTGAGTTGTGCTTAGATCTTGGTCTTTTTGATTCCTGGAGAATTTGTAACCCACATGTGAAAGACTTTACTTTTTTTTTCACGTCCCCATTTTTCTTTCTCTAGAATTGATTATAAATTTGTTTCTAGATCTTTTCTTGACAGAACTCAGGGTTGTTCAATTAACACATGCGCTCTCTCAGACCATTCTTCAGTTTCAATGGAATTTTTACCACCTTATTATGACTCCTTGTCTAGACATTAGCGTCTTAATCCAACTTTGCTTAGTTACTCTGTATTTTTAAAATATTTAGAAGATCAATGGGAGCTCTTTCTTTCTACAAATGATTCATCAGAGGTCAGTGCCTCTACCTTATGGGAAGCAGGCAAGGAATTTCTCAGGGGCTCTATAATTTCTTTCACAGCAGTGAAAAAAAAAGAAAACCTTAGCTAAACAACTAGAACTGGAACAGGATATTGTTAATTTAAAGAGGGAGTTTAAACAATCCACGTCCATTTCTGTGCTTAAAAAACTGGACGCAGCCAGATCAGCCTTGGACCAACATACTGTGTAGACCTATTAGGACAAAGGAAGTCTTAGAAGCTATCAAATCTCTACAGGGTGGAAAAGCTCCAGGCCCTGATGGGTTTGGGCCGGAGTTTTATAAGAAAATGGCTAAACACATTACAAATCCCTTATTAAATATGTATATAGAATCATTTGAGAAGGGCGTGCTCCCGCCCACCCTCAACCTTACCCACATATCTCTGATATTGAAGAAGGATAAGCCAGCCGATCTATGTAAATCATATAGACCTATAAGTTTGCTTGGTGTAGATTGCAAAATTTTGTCAAAAATACTGTCTAGGAGATTGGAGCAGGTTCTGCCAGTTCCAGTAAAGCCTGACCAGACAGGTTTTGACAAAAATGGATACTCCCACTCCAACGTACGTCGACTTTTACATATTGTACAGTTTTCTCAGAACACTAACTGCAGGCTCTTGCCATTTCATTGGATGCCGAGAAAACATTTGATCGGGTGGCGTGGGTGTCAGGAATCCAGTTTGTGTGGTCTGTTTTTGTGTTTCCTTTCCTCCTCCACCAGGTGGTGCCCCGTCCTCATTGGGTCTCCCTGCACACCTGCAGCTCATTGCCTCATTACCTGTGGAGTGTTCTTAAGCTGCTGACTGCCACTACCGCAACGCCAGAGTGTTTTGCCAATACAGTGTACTCCAGCCTTGCTTAGTTTAGAAGAGTCTAACCTAAGTCTTTGTTTTGCCAATACTGTTCACACTAGCCATGCTTAGTTTAGCAGAGTCTAACCTAAATTTTTGTTTGCCAGTTTGGATTCTCTAGTCAAGCTGAGTTTTTCTGAGTCAAACTGAGTTTTTGTCAACCTGAGTCTTAACTTTGCTTTTGTCTTTGCCTCTCGGCAGGAAGTCATCCTGCGAACTGGATTTGTTCGGTCCTTCTCTCTTTGGAAAGTTCAACTGAGCTTCTAACTGAGCCAGGGTTCCAAACAGGAAGTTTGGATCCACTTTCCCCAAGAGGTCGTTTGAGCTTCACACCAAGCAAAGGTTTCTTCAGCACCGCAGCCTGTGCAAGTACCGCAGGAAATCAGCATGGCAGTCAGCTTCTCCGTTCACTCCTAACAGGAAGTTTGGATCAACTCTCCCCAAGTGGTTGTTTGAGCCTCTTGCCGATCAAAAGTTTCATCTGCACCACAGCCCGTTCAAGTACCGCAGGAAAACTGAGTGGCAGGCAGCTTCTCCATTCAACCGAGAGCAACCGCAGTCTGAGTAACCCAGTCCACCAATCACCCAACAAGACAATCTCTGGTACTACAGTCCGGATACCTTAAAGGACACCTTTCCCTGGAGAATTCCAGTTGTTGAGAGCAACACTGGACTCACTTCATTCTACTCTGAGCAACAGTGGATTTCATCACAATATTCCTTGATAAACCTGTTAAATATTTCCTGGTCTTCTACATTTTTGGTGTTCGGCATCTTGGGGTCAGACTTTAGATAAAATCATGACAGTGGGAGTATCTATTCGATGTTTTGGAAAGGTTTGGTTTGGGATCTGAATTTGCCAAGTGGGTCAAACTGTTATACGGGGCTCAAGCTGCAAGGGTATTGGTAAATGGTTCTGCTTCTGATATTTTTCCTTTGAGTAGAGGGACGCGCCAGGGATGTCCCCTCTCCCCTTTATTGTTTGCACTCGCTTTGGAGCCATTGGCAGAAGCTATAAGAACCCACTCTGGGATCTCTGGAGTAACCTTGGGAGATACTGAATACAGAATCTAGCTTTATGCAGATGATGTGTTCTTGTTTGTCACTAAGCTAGAAACATCTATCCCTGCACTAATATCCACTATTAATCAGTTTGGCCTTTTTTCAGGGTACATAATCAATTATGATAAATCAGAAGCTTTGCCACTTGGTGACCAGGGGGGATGGGACACTGATAATTGTCCTTTCAGGTGGTCGATCACAGGTTTTACATATCTGGGTATCAGGGTGTCTTCGGACATAACAGAGCTATACAAGTTAAATTTTAAGTCAGTTGAGGCCTCAATTACAAAATGACCTTAATTGGTGGTTTGACCTTCCATTATCTTGGATGGGTAGAATTAGTTTGATTAACATGAATGTTCTTCCTAGTGATGAAGAGAATTAATCTGCACCAATGATTAGAATATATTGGATACATGTTTTACATATTGAATAAATGTTTTACACTAAATACATTTATGTTATACAGGTCACAGAGTCCAAAAGAATGTGCGCCACCGAATATGGAGAGATAGAGAGCAGTGTGTGTATGGCTCTTTGCAGCTGGGCCCCTTGAAGTCTGAGAGATGAGACCAGGGTGGGAACACACCGAGAATGAGCGGGGGAATAGAAACATCCAAGGGAGTCCAAGGCCATTTGAGGCCTTTGAAAACCAGGGTGCAGAAATGAGACCTGTTTGTAAGACAGACGCATTGAGAATGGGTTGTACAGGGTTGCACAGCTAAGCTGAACTAATTGTGATATATTGAGTTGTCATCTCCAAAGCATGCGGTGCTGTACTATAACACAAAAAGGGAGTCTTATTGGGACCTTGAGTTTTAAACTAATGCTGACCTCTTTTGATGTAATATTATGATCATAAGTCACACTGGATGAAAACATTGTTTTGACATATTGATGATTAAGACTATGATGTGTTTTTGATTTAACTGCACTAAATGTCATCATGATCTACAAGAAATGTCACTATGACTTGTGAAGGAAAAAGCTTTGATAGATCAAAGAAAGGCTTTAATTAAAAATATAAAATATGGTTTGAAGGTGGGTCTTCCACCAAGATGCAAGAGCCCCAAGCCCTGGGAGTGAATAAAAGAGAGCCCTTTCCTGCATGTAAGTCAGTTCTTGTTGCTCACCGATGAACAGCTCATGTGTGTTTTGTAAATAAAATTCTCCGGACCTGGACTCAGTTGCCTCTGCCTAATTTTTGATCAGTGTCTGAAGACTTTTCTACAGCTTTTTGAGAACTTTGAATTTTTATAAGACTTAGCTTCAATTTTAAGTCGTAGGGAGAACAGTTTCCACGACATTTTTGGCGAGCCAGCCAGGAGGAAGCCCCAGGCGTCGGACAACCTGCAGGCACCAGTTGGAGGCCAGGAACCCCAAGGGCCCAATATTCATCATTTACAGGTGAAATACAATTTGTTATAATTTTCTAAATTAATGGGGAACCAGCCTCCGGCGACGGCTTGTGGGTGTAAGGCGCCAAAAGAGCTCTCCTAAAAAAACCTAGTATTCCAAATTTAATAAGTATTTTCCAAATTTAATAAGTATTTATATAAGAATATACAAAAGGCAGACTAAACTGGGGAAAGGTCCGGGTATGTATGAATGTATATGTGAATGCATGGTTTAAGTATTAATTAATGTTTGTATTATTCTGTATTTGAACTGTTCTGTGTTTGAATTATTTTGTGTATAAGTTAAGCTTAACAGGCGATGTTCTGAGCGGACGATTAGTAAAGGGACAGATTGGTCATGGCGTTTGACATAGTCTGTGGAAGCCATAAATCCGGAACATTAAAGTACGCCTGTTAAGTGGGAGTATTGGTGACTAAGCGATAGTCAGCATGCTCCGTGAACTTGTGTTGTATTAGGTATTAAGTATTAGGTATTGAGAGGCTAAGCGATAGCCAGGCTAAGGGATAGCCAGAATATTACAGATTAAGCGATAATCGGAGAAGAGTACCGCTCTACCGGATGTCATCTACCTATTTTCAATTAGTATCTGAGTAGGTCCGGGTAGCAGGGAAAACACGTGTGCCACTGTAGGAAACAGTGAGGAAAAATAGAAGTGCACTGTAAAATAAAAAAAAAATTTGTTTGGGGTGTTTTTTGTCTATGTAAAGGGTTTTAAAAGGGAAGTTAAACTAATTAAGGGGAAGTAAGAGAGGGGGGGATGGGAAAAAAGGGAAGGGAATTAGAAAAAAAATAAGAAAAAAATTTAGGAGAGTAATTTATTTTTAAAGGGAAAAAGCGAGATTAAAAGGATAATAAAAAAAATCAACAGAAAATTAATTTTAAAAAATATAGTAAAAAAAAAAAAAAAACAAAAAAATTTAACGGAATTTGGGTTTAATATAACGAATTGGTACTAAAAAAACAATTTTTAAAAGGGAATAAAAAAATTAAAAGGTCCCAATTTAAAACTAAAAAAAACAGGTTTTTAGGTGAAAAAAAATTTGGGTTTTACATAAAAAATATAGGGGAATAAACCGAATACTCAGAAAAAGTACGAAAAAAAAATATTATACATTTTTTTTAATCAGAGATCCTAAACTCAAAATTGTAAAAAACAAAAAAATTAAAAAAGTAGAAAAAATTGGGACAAAAAAAAAAAAAAAAAAACACGATCTGTATTGGAGAGAGGGGAAACCCGGGTTAAAAAAAATTTAAATTAAGGACTATGAAGGCTGGTGAATAAGCACAGCCCCCAAGGGTTGAGTGTTTGGTGGTTGCCATGGGACCCAATGTGAGAAAAACAGACTGAGGGGCTAAACCCTCCCAAAACCTGGAAATTTAATGACACACCCATCCAATAAGCGAAAAAATTAAAAAAATGCATGACAGAAGGGGCAAAAAAAAAACATCTGGAAAAAAATTTTGGGCCAAAAAGGGCAGTTTTGTCCATCTTTGCTGTGTTGAAGTAGAAAAAAAAAAAAATTGAGGGTTTAAAAGATAAAAACAAGATTGAATGCTTTTGGGCAAAAAAAACCCAAAAAACCAGGGCTAAAAGAGAGATATAAAAGAATTTTAAATTTTAAAAACCATAAGAACCCAACAGCCCCACCCCCTTTTTTACCCCGGGCGTAGCAGCCATCCACCCAAACCCCATCCTTTACCCCTTAACCACGCTTCCCCCAAATTGGGGTCGCGAGGGGGGGGCTGGTCCCCATTCCAGCAGTCAATGGGAAAAAAAGGGGGGGTACACCCTGGACAGGTTGCCGCCCCCCCATCGGGGGCGTGCAGGCCAGTACCCAGTAATGTTGGGAACCCAGGTAGAAAGGGGAAAAATTTTACAGGAAATTTAAATTTAGGTTAAAAGAAGATGGGAAAAAGCAAAAAAAAGAAAGGGGAGTAGCACGCAGCGGAAGAGTGTGATCAAAGTGGTGAAGACGAGAATCGGGGACAGCCCTTAAAAGGGAGTAAGGAGAAAAAAATCACGCTATAGCTCCCAAAACTACCCCAAACGTCGCGGGACGAACCCCATAAAAAAGGGGGCCCCAAATTTGCCACTCAAAACCCCCAGGAAAAAGTTGCATTTATGGATAAAACCCGGGATTCACTGACAAAAAAAAAAAGAAAAGGGGAGCTGGGGGGAACTGAGGAAAAAAAATTTTAAACAAATCAGAGGGAAAAAGAAACACCCACAAGTGAAATTTAAAGGGTATGAGAAAGAAAATAGAAACAAAAGGAAAAAGAAAAGACGAAATAAAGGGAAATTAAAAAAAGGAAGAGAATGGAAGAAGAGCAGCTTTAAGAGATCCCCAGGAAAAACCCCCAGACCAGCCACGGACTAGACCCGATGGACAAAGCAGGAAAAAAAAAAGGGAAAGAGGACGGAATGTAAAGGGGGGGCCTCAATAGAAAGGGGAAGTCACAAATGGGGGGGAACTTTGAAAGCAGGATAAAGGGCTCGGGGAAATACTGCCGTCAAAAAACCCCCTTTTTATGGGGGGGGTCCAAAAAAAAAAGCGGGCCATTGGCAAAAAAAAAAAAGCCACTGCAGCTGAATGTGACTTTGGGGATCGCAAATAGTAAAAAGCGGCCATGCACAATGCGGGCCCAGCCCCCAAGCACGACAGCAAAAGACAGGGAAAAGGTCGGGTGGGGTTTATATAGTTTTCCCTTTTGCTGTTTTAAAAAGGACCTCATGAAGACAGATATGTGCCATGGTCATTTATGGACTTGATCACACTTGCTGGAAGCCCTGCCCCCTTGGCAGATGGAGCTGACGGGTTGGATAGAAAAGCGGGGAAGAAATCACTGGGGGCACCCAACCTGGCAGCTGGGGACATAAAGGCGTGTAATAAAATTTGGGCCAGGACACTAGCACCCAAGAGGGTGTTGGGGCCCAAAGGCCCAAGCTTTCATGGGTCATGACCTCACCCCGAATCCAAGATCCCATTTAAACCCACATAAGACCAAAGGGTTTGTGGGCCCCCTTTGGGAGCAAATAACCCCCCTGAGTGATCCAACTAAGTTGAAAACAAAAATGTTTAAAGGATGATGAAATTTCCACCCCCAGTTTCTGCACGGGGTTCCAACAGAAATGGGAAAAAGAGATGGAAGTGAGGGAAAATGAACAGAAAACACCCTGGTTTTCCTGTTCAAAACCCTACTCGAGAGGCCTTTTGCCCAAAGAAGTAAAACCCAAAAAATGGACGGATTTGGGTGGGGCTTTTGAAGAGGGACGGGCCTGTTTTCTTGAGTATGTTTACACTATAAAAAAACATGCAGGGTAAAAAAAACCGGGCCTTTTGAGGCCCAAAAAAAAGCAAGAGCTGGCCACCAAGCTAACCCAGCTGCAGTTTTGGGGAAATTTGCCCAAAACAAAGAAAGAAAAAGAAAACCCCCAAAACCATCAAGAAAAGCATTTGTCAGTGGCCCCACACCCCGATGGGGAGCACCCCCGGGGAGGCAGTTGTACAAGCACCTGTAGTGTCTCCTGTCCCCCCTTTCCGCCCAAAAAGCAGTTGAAATTTACCTTTGTAGGCCACCTGTGGGGGACCCCTGCCACAGCGCCCCAACCTAAACCCAGTCCCCCCTATTCTGTGCATCAAAAACCAAGGAGGGGGGGTCCCCAATATGAAATGCCCGGGGGGAGGACGAGGGGAGCCCCCCATGCGGGGAAGGATGGAGGGGCCCAAAAGGGGAGCCCCAAAAAGGCCCCCTAAAGGCCAATCCCAGCAGATGCCCCGGGGGCAGGTCCAGACATGGGACAAAAACGACGAGGCTGCAATGCGGGGGATGGGGGAAAAGGTAGACAATGCAAAGGGGACTGCCCCACAAACCCCATGGATGGGCCCTTCCCCCCCTACTGCTGGACCAGCCCCTATGGAGCAGGACAAGAGGCGTATGGCTATGGGGTGCCCAGAAAAAAACCTGGGGGAAAGAGGCCATTCTACCTGTATTAACCCCAAGGGTCCCAAAAAACAGAACCCCCCTTGATGTCTAATATATGCAGCCATACGTTTTTGTTTGGGTTACAGGAGCGGCCTACCCCTGTATGGGAAAAGTGGTTTGGGCCTGCCTCTCCCCGGCATAAAAAGGATTCAAACCCGGGTGGTTTTTTGGGGGAAGACCCAAATAATACCCTGACGGGCCCCCAGTCCCCATGATCATGGGGAAAAAAGGGACTGTTTTTGGGCCCCACTGCTTTATCAGAAAATTTTCCCCAATTTAAATTCTGTGGGTGGGAGATGTGCTGGGCCACCCTAAATTTTAAAAAACAAATGTCCCCCTTAAGGGAAATTTTTTTTAAAAAGAAAACAGACAAAAAATGAACCCTTTCTTGATCCCAACTAGGCCCCACAAATCCCCCCCAAAAGGAAAACAATTTCATAAACCCAGAAAAACAAGTTTTTTTCCCCCTGAAACTCCCCATCACCAATTCCCTTTTCCCCCAACGGAGGGGGAAACATGGAGCCCTTTTGAAAAATTAAACCCACTATGAATATTAAAAAATCTTTTCCCCCTCTCCTTTGTACCATTTTTTATGAAAAAGGAAAAAAACCAGGGAAGGGATACGAAAAAAGCTGGGAAATGAAAAAATTTAAAAAAAAAACCAACTGTCATCCAATACGCTGCCATAAGGGTTGGCCCACAAGGGCTGCAGTGTTGTAAACTTTTTTTCCTGATAAAGATGTAGCAGAAGGGTTCCAGGTTCCCAAACCTCAGCACCACGGGGCCCACATTACTGATTGCAGGGGTTTTGAGTCACAGCCCTGGGGCCCCAGGGTTTCCCAAGTAGCCAAGCAAGTACGAATGGGTTGACACAGCCTGGGACTGTTTTGCACCCCCAAAAGTTGGATTTTTTTAAAAAATCAAATATTCCAAGCTGATGAATTTAATAGCAGAACACATTAAAAGTTCCGGGGGAAAAGGGACAAATGGCATTTGGCGGGGGAACATGAATAATTATTAGAAAAGCCCCAGAGCAGGTTGGTCAAAAAATTTAAGGCCCAGATGTGGGTTTATTTAAAATCAGCAGACCCATAAAATTTTTCCCTAAAAACCAAATGCTAAATTATTTTCCCAAAAGACAGAAAACCCATTTAAAACGAGAGGCGGTAGAAGGAATACAGCCTTTTTACGGGTTTAAAGAAACGGGCAGGAGTTTTTTAAACCAATAGTAACCCCCTGTAACCCCCCCAATTTTTTTCCAAAATTGGGAAAAACCCCAAAAACAGTAATGATATAGATTAGTCCATGCAAAGATTGTTTAAATTTCCCTTTTTGTAGCAAAAGAAATCCCGTGTACCCGCCCCCAAAACCACACTACTGATTTAATTTACCCCAGGTACCAAATGGTTTACTGTGTTTTGATCTGTGTTCAGCATTCTTCAGTGTCCCGGTCCATCCAGTTTCCCCAGAAATTTATTTGCATTTATGTACAAAGGAAAACCCAATTACATTTTCGCGATTACCAAAGGGTTTCGTACACTCACCATAAAATTTTCCCAATGTGTTAGAAAAATGATTAAATCACCTTGACTTTACCATCTCCCAAATTTTATGTATGTTGTTTGAAAAATTTTGATTTTTTTCTGTTTAAAGAGCAGGGGGGAGAGAGACCCTTTTACAGTGTTGACTAAATTGGCAAAAGGGGAGGACACAAAGTAAGTAAAAAAAAAATTGCAATTCTGAAGCAAACAGGGGAGTATCTCGGCAGGCAACTAAAGTGGGGACAAGGGTGTTTTGGCCACCGTCCCAACTAGAAGCCAAAAACTAAATTTGGGCCCAAAAACCTAAAGACTGTTGGTACAGGTTTTTTTCCTGGCGGGGCGGTTACAGCGGGACCGTGGGTGTGGGGATTATCCCAAAATAAAAAAGGCTCCACTAAGAGCACTTTTTTAAACCCGCGGGTCAAGGACCCCAGTCGACTCAATTCCCAATTTGCGGGGGGGGGGGGGGGCGGGAGGGTGCTTTTCCAGCTGCTGAAAAAAAGATCTCCAAATTTTGCTCCTGCTCGGGCCAAACCCCAGATTAGGGAAAAAACCATTCCTTTCCTCTTGGGGCTGGGCGACAAGGGTATGCATGTCCCAGTTTTGAGGAAAAGGACACCCCCACGGGTTTAAACAACCAATTCTTTTTTTACAGCACAAAAATTAGATGGTGTCGAAGAAGGTCTGCCTCCTGTCCCGGGTTTGGGCGCAGCACCCTTTCGCATAAAAAAAGGGCCCTCAGTTATTACTATGGGCCCCCTGTTATTCTGTAAACCCTACATCAATTACATGCATGCTCACAAGGCCCCCCGCTTTGAGATAACCCAGCTCGTCGAAAGGTTATGAAGTTTTTGCTTTTGAGACCTGACTTAACTATACAACGCTTTTTAACCCCAAAAAACCCCCCCACAAAAAAGGGAAAGGTATTGCCCCCCAGAAGGTGAAACCCCCTTTATTGTCTCCCGGAGATGGACACCTTTTATGAAGGGGAAGGGGTGACTTATACAATCATCCCAAAACCCAAACTGATCTGATGTAAAACGTAGACGGTTTTATGCGTTCCCGAGGTGACAAAAAGGGGAATAGAGTGGTTTTGGAAAAAGTCCCCAAATTACCCCCATGGGACCTTTACCAAGGTACAGACAAAGAGCCTTGTTAACCTTGTCTGCCCCCTTGGCAGAGATAAATGCATTAACAGCAGCATGTAAATTGGTTTTGGTTAAAAAAGTGACAATCTTACAGACCAAATGGGATATGGTTGGGGTATGCCCTATAAACACAAACATCTGGAAACCCAAAGAGGGTTCGTTAAAACAGATGGGACCCCCCCTGACCCCAGGGCAACTGTATTGGAATTAATACAAGGGTATTTCAACTTCCGTCTGCATTAGCTATTTTAAAAAAGTGCGGGGGTCATCAGACAAGGGAAAAACCCTATTGCCATTGGAAAATTTAAATTTGGGAGATGAAGCAGCAAGGAAAACCCACAGGACCCGAGTGCAGGGACCCTTTGGGTTTATATAGCTGAATGTGAACCCCATTGCAAATCTAGCCTCATTTAATTTGAAGCCCAAAAAAGAGTATCTGAGGCGGAAAAGTGTTGTGGGTGCAAAAAGGGGGGGGACACGTCTTTTCCCCACCCCCCTGTGGGGTTTGTGGCGAAAATTGTTTGAGGGCATTTTGTAAATACCTTTGTCTTTGTTAAACCCAAACCCCAATTAAAAAAAATGCATGGAAACCCAAACATTGTTCCAACCCAAAATTATTTAAAAGTTACAGGCAGTCTTGGGGGTCACCTTACATGAAAACCTATGGGGAGACAGGAATGGGGGGTTTTCCCCCCAAATTTTTTGGGGGGGGGGGGGGGTTCCCCCTTAAAAAAACCCAAAAAATTTTTCCCAAGGTAAAAAAAAGTCCCTTAAAAAATTAAAAAAAATGTTTTTTCCAAAAAAAACCCATAGCAAAATATCCCCCCCCCTAAAAAATTCCCCCCCCCAAAAAATTTTAATTAATGGAAACCCCCCCCCCCCCCCCAATTTTCCATGGTAAATGGGTTCGGGAAAAGAGGGTTAGTTGGTTGTTGTTTGGTTAAAAATTTGAGATTTTTTTTAGGAATTGGTGTAGGAACGGCCCCCAAAAAGCCCCGAGCAAAGGGTTTTTGTGCAAAAAAGTTTTTCCCCGAATTTGGCTGCCCTTTTAAAAAAATAATCACCTGGAATTTTGGGAAAAACCTTATTTTTTTATCACAGGTGAAACAGTTTTAAATGGTAAACAGGGTTTTGCAAAAAAACAGAAATTTTGGGTTTTTGTTGGGTTACCCCCAAAATCAAGGCATTTAGTGGGAGCTAAAGGGGGTTTTGGAAATCGGGGGGGTCGCCGAAGAATTTATTTCCTTTACAGGGAATTTTAAAAGGTTTAACATGGGGGACCCTGTTGCAATATTTGGGGGTTCGTTTCAAACTAACCGAAAACCCATTTAAAACCCCCATGAAATGGGGGACAGGTCGACCAAAATTGCATCTTCCCACGGGTTTTTGGGGGGCCCCCCACAGGAGGAAAGGTTTCCTTTTTGGCCCCCCTTTTGGGGGCAAAAATGAACCCTTGGGGGGACTAAACCTTTGGGGGCGGCTTAAACCCCCATTTTACAGGTTTTATATTTTTAACAGGTGAAAGCCAGCCTTTGCGGGCCGAGAATGGAAAAACACCCCTTTTTCCAAAATGGACGTCCAAAGGCCCTTTCAAAATTTGGGTGACGTGTTTTTTCATTTAAACGAGTCCCTTTTGAAAGTTTTGTGGAAAGGAAACCTCGTAGGGGAAGGGCCCCCTTTTTAAAATTGTACCCTTTCCACTCCCCCTGCCCAACCCGAAAAGTGGAAAGGGAAAGCCTTCTGGTTCCACCTAAAACCAAAAAATGCACCCCTGGCAAACGGCCGCCAAAAAACCCCCTGGGCTTTATCCAAGGGACCAACCCCGGGCCCTTTCGGTGCATGGGTGACAGGGCCCAAAACAAGTCTCTTTTTTCCCAGCCACCCCAAAACAACCTTAAAAAGAAAGTTTGGGATTTTGGGGACCTGAATTTTTACTCTCACCGCCGGGGCCAAATCCATTTGGGCAAAGGCGTTTCGGCCCCGCCTGGCGGGCCCTTCCCCAAAATTTTGGGGGGGACTTGAGGGGGACAAATGGTTTTTATTCTTATGCTCCCCCCCTCCCCCTTTTGACCCCCTTTTTGGGGGAAGGTGAAGATCCTTCTTTCCGGGTGAGAGTTTCTGGGTTTTGACCCCGATTTTATCCTTTTATTTCAGGCACTGGACGGGAAAATTCTTCCCCTTTTTTTGACCCATCAAAATGCTTGGGGGGAGTCCTGTTCCCCCACATTTCCCCCCCACCCCACCTTTTTCCCCCTTTTCCCCCCCTCCCTTTCCTCTTTCGTTTCCCCCCGGCAAGTGGGCCGTCGGGCCCAATCGGTTTCCCCCCCCCATCGCCCGGTTTGGGAAAGTTTTCTTTACATGCGGTTTTTTCTTCCGGGGAAACTTTACTTAAATTTTTTCTTTTTCCTTTTTAAACCCTTTTTTTTTTGGGGTTAAAGGGGGGGGATCTTATTAGATTAAACTAAAAAATGCACAACCCCCACATTTAACGCGTTCCAAAACCAAAAAAAACAATGCGCCCCTTTTGCAATGATAACACTTGCTAAAAAAACCAAAAAGGGTAATTTTAGGTTTAATTTTAAAAATTTAAAGGGGGAGGAAATTTTATCCACTAAATTTTTGTTTCCCAAAAAAGGATTTTTGATTATTTTATGTTAAGAAATTTTAAGGGGAAGGTTTCCCAAAAAAGGGGGAAACATTTGGCCCCCCTTTGGGAAATTCCCCCGAAAAGCAAAAAGGAACTTTTCCGTGGGGATTTGGGGTGGTGTCATTTTAGGTTAAAATTTCAAAAAACAACCCTATGCCCCAAAAACACATTGGTTTTAGAGTGGTACAGCTAATTTAAAAAGGAAGACAAAAAAGAGATCTGGGCAAATTAAAAAATGCACCTTTTGGGAAGGCCCCCCCTAAGTTCCAAAAATGGATTAGTACTTTTTATCCCGACAAAAGGGGTTTTAAAAAAAACCAAAAAAAACGTCCCTAAAAAATGATTGTAAAAGCCTTGGGTTAAAATTTTGTTAAAAGTTTACCTGCCCCTTTGGAAATTCTTTCCAAAGGAAGTTAAAATTTGGTGATTTCCAAGAAGGGTTGGGGGATAAGGTGCCCCTTTGCCCTTTACTGGGGCCCCTGCCAAAAATGGGGGCAGGGTTTTTTGAGGAAATTTATTTTTGGTTTAAAAGAATTGGGGCAGTATGCCCCCAGAAAACCCCCTTTTAACTTCCTTTTTAAAAATTTAAAAACAAAGTTTTAATTTGGAAAATAGTTCTCCCTTTCCCAAAAAGTAGTAAAAAAAAACAGCTGACCCGATTTTTCCCCTTTAGTTTAGGCCAAGGGAAAAAAACTTAAAGGAGGGGGGGGACCAATAGGGAAACCTTTTAAACCCCCAAAGGGGGAAGGGGGGAAAAAGTTTTTGGGGGGACATGTAGTTAAAAGAAAATTTTGGGAACCCCACCGGGGGCAGCAAAAAAGGGAACTCCACTTCCAAAACCCCCGTTAAGTTTGGGAAAAACAATCTTCCCTTTTAATGTAAACCTTTTTTGTGGGAACAAGTTTTGTATCAGATGGGGGACATGTAGTTCCCAACCTTCAAATGTATCTCAAAACCAAAAACAGAAACCCCGGGGGGGAGGGAAAACTGCCCCCTTTAGGGGAAATTTTTGGAAAGTTTCACAAAAGAGAAAAACAGATGCTTTGCCACCCTGATCAGGGGGGGACGGGATTTTGCACCAGTGGATGAGACAGGACAACTTTAAAGTTAAACGTAATAACCCAATAGGCATTAAATTAAATAAAACCGTCACGCCCAAAAGAAGTTTCTCCCGGTTTAAACACCCAGTGGGGAAAATATAGAATTTAGGAATTTTTATTCCCCTTGGGGGTAGAAATTTTCCCACATGGAGTACCTTTTAAGACCCGGTTGCCAAAAAGGGAGTGGTTTGGAAAAGAAAACGGAAGGGGGGGCCCCCGGGCGTACAAATTAACCCGGAATCAATTGTTTAATTGCGCAGTTTTAAAAAGCTTTTGCCCAAAAGTAAAATGGGTTTTAAATTTTCCTTTGGTTTTTAAAAACAAAGGTTTATTAAAATTTTATAATAAAGTTTATTTGGGTTGGGGAAAAAAACAATTTCCCTGCTACTCACTTTTAAAAAGGGTTCCCCCGGGAGAAATAAGGGTTTTCGTTCCCAAGAAACTTTCCATTTTTGGGGTGGAACCAAGGAATTTTGAAAATTAAAAAGGGAAAAAAGATTTTGTTTCTTTAAAAAACCCCAAGAAAAAAAAATGAGGGAAATGGCAGCCCCAAAAAGCAGGAAACTTTTAAAAAAATGAAAAGCAAAAGAAGGGGATTTAAACATGTGCCCCCAAGGGCTAATTGGAACACTCAGTTGAAGGGAAAATTCTGGGATTGGTTTTTAAAAATCATTTTGGGGTTGTGGAAAAAATCCCTTTTAAAGGGAAAAAGGGAAATTTTGGGTCTTTGGGAGCGATAATATTAAACAAAATGATAAATTAAATTTTTTAGTCATACCCCCTTTTTCGGGGGGTTTTCTCAAAGCTTTTTTGTAAGTGTTAAAACGGAAGGGTTTCCCCAAATTTTGGAAAATACAGTTTTTGGACTTAAATCATATAAAAACATTAAAAACCCAAAGAATTTTTTCCCCCCACCCCCTTTTAGGTTTTGTGCATTTCTTTTTAAATTTTTAAAAAAAATTGTTTTATAAAAATATATTAACAAAGCCCTAATTTATGAATTAAAATTTTCTTAAATCACTTAGAAAATTTGTAATTTTCATGGGTGAAATTTTAAAGGGGTTTTAGGGAAAAAAATTTGTCATAATGGAAAAATAAATTTTGCTCACTATGTCTCCAAATGCCCGATTTAAAAAGGAAAAATTTGGCCGGGGCCCTTAAAGAGATAAATAGGGGAAAGGGACTTAATTTTTGGGGCCCCTTTTCCCCCCAAAAAACAATAATCCCAAACCTAGGGGGCCAATTGGGATTTGGTGGGAAAAAGCCCCCCCGGGACCCCCCCAAAAAAATGCGGTTTGGTAGGGACACAAGTAAACAGTAAGGCCCCCAGGGGTCCCAATTGGTTCCCCCAGGCAAGGGCCCGAAGATTTTGCAGGGGGGGGCCAAAGGCGTGGCACCCCCCCCCCCGGGGTGGGGCCGACCCCTGATAAACACCTCAGGGGGGCACGGGGCCGGGGAATTTATCAACCACATCACCTACAGGGAGGCCCAAAAAGTTCCAAACCCGCCCATTTTAAAGGGGAAACCCCAGGGAATTTGATTTTTGGGCCCAAAAAAACAAACCCCTGCCCTCCCAGAAGGAACCCGGGTTTTCCGCCCCTCAGATCACTTTTAGGAGCTGCCATCTTCTTAGGCGTGCTGGCCGAGGGGTAAAAGAGATGAGGCCCCGCCTCCCCCCCCAGAACCCGCCCCTACGTTGTCCTTTTTCGGGATGGTCTCACCCCCGAGGAATCTCGCCACGGTTGCAAGGTTCCCTTGGGGTCAATCCTCTGGAAAGTATGAAAAAGACAATGACCTTAGCCCGAAAATCAACTTTATGAGCACGGGGAAAAATTTATTTCCCAAAATTTATGAAGGGGTTTAAAGCCCTCCCCCAAAAACCCCCGTTTTTTTCAGTCCCTTTGAAAAGATTCGCCCCGCCCGGGGAAAAGGGAGGGAAATCAAAGGGTTTTACCCCAGGGGAAAAATTGGGGAAAGCTGAAAACGTCAAAATTCAAAAAAGGCCCCGGCAGAAAATAAATCACCCTTTCAAAGGGAGCTGGCCCGCAGCTGACCGCCTTTTAAACAAAAAAGCGGAAAGGGTCCCCTACTCCCCCCCCAGGGGGGCCCGAAAAAATTATTACCCAAACCCCAACACCCAAAACTGGTTTTTAAAAGGACAAAGCTTTTAATTTTTTAATTTATTATGAATTAACCCATGTAAAAAAAACTGCAGAATAAATTTTTGGTATTAATGCCCCAAATTTAAAAAAAAAAATTTGACGGGGAAAGTTCTTATGGGAAAGGGGGATGGCCCCAATGGTTACTTTATTTTTTTGTGGGTTGTTTAAAGATTTTGGTTTTTTATTGACCATTAGAATTGATGTTTTTTTTTGCCTGGCATTGTTTCCCCCGGGATTGATGGGGTTGGCCCCTTGGTTAGTTTTAATTGGGGGGTGTAATTTCACCTTGCGGGGGGGAATGCTAGTGAAGAGGGGAATGAAATTTTCTTGGGGGATTTGGGGTTTTCCCCTACTTTTCCTTAGGAAAACAATAACCCCGAAAAAAACCCCCTTCTTTAAAAAAAGTTAAAACAAGAGGTAGCCCTTTGTTAAAAGTTTAAGGCCCAAGGGGTGGGAAACCCCCCTTTTTTAAGGGCGTTCTCCATTTTTTTTCATTTTTTTTTTCACTTTATCCCTGTTAAAACACCACATTTTTTATCCCCCTCAACTATAAAATATATGGTGGGGTTTTTAAATTCACTTTTTGTTTTGGGTGTGCAAAATATATAACCAGCAGTTAAATTTTTTAAAAAACACATTTTTTTGTATATAAATTTTATTTTGCAAAACACCTTTTTAGATTCACTTGGTGTCCTTTTCGGATACAGGGGGGAACGATGAAGAAAAATTTTTAATTTTTTCACCAATGATTTAGAATATAAATTTGGGTACATTTTTTTACATTTTGAAAAAATGTTTTTACAAAATAAAATACATTTATTTTTATAAGGTCCAAAAGTCCAAAAAGAATGTGGCCCCCCCGAATATGGAGGATAGGAAAAGAAGTGTGGGGTAAAGGCCTTTTTCAAAATGGGCCCTTGAAGTTGGGAGATGAGGGCCCGGTTGGAAAACCACCGAGAAAGGACGGGGGCCCCGGGAAAAGAAAGGGGGCCAAGGCCAATTTTTAGGGCCTTTTGAAAAACCAGGGTTTTCAAGAAATTTTTGGGCCTGGTCTTTTAAGACCAGAAAAACATTGAAAAATTTGGGTTGGTTTCCCCCGGCCTTTCACCCCCCCTTTTAAGGCTTTAAACTTTTAAATTTTGAATTTTTTTGGGGGTTGTCATCTGCCAGTTTTCTATCGCAAAAATTAAGGGAAAAGGTTTCCGGGACCTTGGACTTTTAAAAAAAAAAGGGTTTTGGACCTTTTTGATTTTTAAATATTTTTGATTTAAAAAGTTCCCCCTGGATGAAAAAAATTTTTTTTGACATATTGATGATTTAAGGAAATATGATTGGGGTTTTTGAATTTTTAAATGCCCCTAGATGTCATCATGATTTTACAAGAAATTGTCATTTTGACTGGGGAAGGAAAAAGCTTTGAAATCAAAGAAAGGCTTCAAATTTAAAAAATTAAAATTTTGGGTTTAAAGGGAAAGGGCTTCCCCCAAGATGAAAGAGCCCCAAAACCCTTTGGGGGGAATAAAAGGGGGGCCCCTTTTTCCCGCTTTTAAGTCAGTTGTTGTTGCTCATTGGTCCCCCCCCCCCCCCCCCCTCCCCCCCTTTGTGTTCTTAAATTTAAAAAATTCTCCGGACCCGGACTCAAATTGCCTTCTGCCTAAATTTTTTTAAACAGGTTGTCTGAAGAATTTTCCCACAGCTTTTGGGAACCCTTTTTAATTTTTTTAAGACTTTGGGTTCAATTTTAAGTCGTTTTGGGAGAACAGTTTCCCCCACACTAGAATTTTCATATCCCTTTCTTTTTTGCTGCCCCCTCTAGAATCACCCAAAAAAAAAATTTCAGAGATTGAAAGGATGGTTTTTCTAAATTTTTTATGGCATGGAAAGGGAAATCTGGAAAAATTTGGGTTTTTTTAAATTTTCCTTTTTTATGAAGGGGGGGAAAGGGTCTTCCTAACCTTTATTATTACTGGGCTCGCCATGTACAGATAATTTACATTCTTTTTTACATCTAGGTGAGCCACCTGTAGATCCTTGGTGCTGTGACCCTCTTTCTCTTCTTGTTCTGTTATCTATTGAGTCAGCGGTACTTCCACTGGGTGTCAGAAACAACTCAATTTTGATGCGTACACTCAAGGTTTGGCGTAATATTGCTGCCCACATTGGAAGAAGAGATTTTTCTAGTGCACTGCAACCTCTAATTAGGAACCAAGCTTTCCCTCCAGGTATTGTCATTAGTGCATTTGATGATTGGCATTCTAATAAAATTAGACTTGTTTGTAATTTATTTAAAAAAGGTAGTTTTATGTCCTTTAAACAAATTCAAACTCAGTATAATATACCACAAAAACACTTTTTTGGGTTTTTACAAGTGAGACATTTTGTAAATTCTCTTAAATTCCCAGTCAACCAACCTGTTTTGAACTCTATTTAGGTTCTTCTTAAATTTAATGAAGATGTACTCACTAAAAAGAAATTCATTTCTCTCTGTTATGGGAAAATACTGTCTTTGAATTTTGTTACAACTGATAAGGCCAGGGTTCGCTCCAAGACTTTTTTGAATGCTCTGACTGGAACATCTTCAAGGCTGCAGCCACATATGACAAATTGAATATTGGTGAGTATGCCATAACCGTGTCAGCCTACATCAACAAATGCATTGAGGACGTCAGCATTAAAAAGAACATCACCACCCGGGCCAACCAACCACCCTGGATAAATGGAGAGGTGCAGAAATCGCTAAAAGCACTGAACTCAGCTTTCAGGTCTGTTGATAAAGAGGCTCTGAGAACAGCGCATGCCAACCTAAACCGTTCCATCAGATCAGAGAAGAACCACAGCCAGAAGATCCAGGATCTATTCGATGATGACCGCAACACCAGGAGAATGTGGAAAGGCATTTGGATGATCGCAGACTACAACACACCCTCCCC
The DNA here is from genome assembly GCF_016077235.1 of Cyprinodon tularosa. Taxonomy (NCBI): domain Eukaryota; kingdom Metazoa; phylum Chordata; class Actinopteri; order Cyprinodontiformes; family Cyprinodontidae; genus Cyprinodon; species Cyprinodon tularosa. The sequence continues at coordinate 31,135 of NW_024038094.1, forward strand.
CCCGGTAGATGCAGCAAACACCGACTTCCTAAATGAACTGAACAACTTCTTTGGAAGGATTGAGGCACTAAACAGCCTCCAGCAGTGAAAGCTGTTCCACACCAGGGGGAGGAGCCACTAAACCTGGACGTAGCTGAAGGGAGGAAAACTCTGAGGAGAGTCAACCCAAGGAAGGCCCCGGGGCCTGTAACATACCTGGGCAGGTGTATAAGGAGTGGTCAGATCAGCTGGCTGGTGTCCTCACAGACATCTTTAACACCTGGCTGGACCAATCCATAGTGCCAGCATGCTTCCAGTCTGCCTCCATTATTCCAGTCCCAAAGAAGCCTCAGGTCGCCTCCCTCAATGATTAGCGGCCTGTCGCTCTGACTCCCATCATGATGAAGTGCTTCCAAAGGCTGGTTAAAGAACACATCGTCTCCAGTCTGCCGCCAACATTCCACCCGTTCCAGTTCGCCTACCGATGGAACCGCTCCACTGAGGACGCCATCTCTGCTGCTCTCCACCTGAGCCTGGAACACCTGGAGGAGAAGAACACCCAGGTGCGGATGCTGTTCCTGGACTTCAGTTCAGCTTTCAGCACCATCATCCCACAGCATCTGATGGGCAAACTGGAACAACTGGGCTTCAATACACCCCTCTGCTATTGGCTGCTAGACTTCCTCACCAACAGACCTTAGTCAGTCCGGGTCGGACAGAACGCCTCGGATGTCATCAGTCTAAGCCCCTCCCCTCAGGGCTGCGTTCTGAGCCCCCTGCTGTTCACCCTGATGACACACGGCTGCGTCCCCAGGTTCACCACCAATCACATGGTGAAGTTTGCAGACGACGCCACGGTGGTGGGCCTCATATTAATGGATTTACGATCTGTGTCTAGATTTTATGGCATAAAGGTCTTCATGGATTCAGTCGGATTATTTTTCTCTGTTTCTGGATTTTCCTCCAGATCTTAACAGTGATTTTTTTTCCTCTCAGCCGTTTATTGAACATGTATGTCTATAAAGGTTATTTACAGCAGGAGTTCCAGGAAGAAACTTTTCTCAATATTAAACCAGTGAAATAAACATCAGATGAGGACAAACGGACCATTGAGGACGGATGGTTCTGAGATGACTGGACTTCAGGCTTAATGCTGGACTGGATGCTGTTTAAAGGTGAAACCTGAGCTCCTGGGTTATAGATGGAAATGACTCCTTCACTCATGATCCAGCCAAACATTTAGTTGGCATTATTTTATAGTATTATAAAGTCATATTGTATTCTTTATCTAAGCTAAGACTTTACACATTAAAGAGGAAAATACTGCATATTGGCACCATATATATTAATTCTCTGAACTTCCAGATCAATGTGTTTTTTTCTCCCACATTGTTTACATTTGATCATTTCTGCACTTTATAAAATGGAAATGTCATGAAAGCTGAACAAAACACAATCTCATTATTGCAAACAGTCGGTGTATACAATAATGAGAATAAAAGCTATGTAAGTCTAAGGAAAGACTGAGGATGATGATGAGAGAGGAAGCTGATCTTACCGTGCAGCAGGATCCCAAACGCCACCAACATCTTCATCATCTTCCTGTCAGAGAGCAACCAGGAGCAACTAGGAGAACCTTTCAGAGCCCTGGAGGACATCAGCTCCCAGCAGCTGATCACCTCCTGACTCTCTGACAACACTTCACCGTCTCTACACCTCCAGGAAGCAGCAGCTCTCACCCACAGGAGGAGGGAGGGAGGGAGGGAGGAACTGAACGCCACTCAGCTCTCTGATCACTGGGAGGAGAACGGCTTCTGGCAGGAGGACCAGAACCTCTGGGCTCAGAACTGGATCAGCTGCTGACCAATTTAGTGCTACTTGATCATTTCTATGCTTTATAAAATGGAAATGTCACGAGAGCTGACCAAAACGCAATTTCATATTGCAGAAACTCTCTGCTGGGTGGAGGCTTCAGGTCCTGTTCTACTGGTTCTGTTGGATCCAGTCCAGATCAGATCAGATATGAGGAAAGGTGGGGGCGTTCTGGTTCCTCATAGTTTCACTTCTGAATGTAATGCAGGTTGGAGTAAGTTACCTTTCATTTAGCCTTTCAGGTTCCTGTGTGTTTTCCAGCTGAGCAGCTCAGATCTACAAGCTTTATTCTCCAGCGTTGCTGCAGACATGCAGTCTGTAATTAATGCTCCTTTATTAAAGTTCAGCTGGAAAACAGGAAGCAGAGCAGAGATGGAGAGAAGCTCTGAAGCTGTGGGTTCAAACACCTGCTGACCGCTACTGTGGGTTTATATTCAAACTTATTATTTTAGTTGTAATTAAATGTTTAATCTGTAATGTTGTGTGAGGAGATACACATAGAGTTAATTTATCAGTCAAGATGAAGATCTGCCATAAAAACAAGAATAAATCATCGGTTTAATTAAAACACCTGCTGACCGCAACTGTGGGTTATATTCAACCTTCATCTTCGTCCCCGCTTTCCTCCTCTAAATAAAAAATGGATGACGGAGGAGACTCATCCACGACCTCTGACACTAAACTCTCCTCCTCTTGCATGTTTCCTCTGTCCATAGCGTTCCTTGACAGCGTCGTTTCTAATTCACCAATTTAGTGCTAGTTGATCATGTCTGCACTTTATAAAATGGAAATGTCACGAGAGCTGAACAAAACACAATTTCATATTGCAGAAACTCTCTGCTGGTTGGAGGCTTCAGGTCCAGTTCTACTGGTTCTGTTGGATCCAGTCTAGATCAGATATGAGGAAAGGTGGGGGCATTCTGGTTCCTCATAGTTTCACTTTAAATTTAATGCAGGTTGGAGCAAGTTACCTTCCATTTAGCTTTTCAATATAATGATGCAATAATCCAGAAACAGATCAAATAGGTAACAGATGAAAATAATCCATGTAATCCAAAGAAGGAAGCACCAGATTAATTCAGACTCTAAAGTTTCTTCAGTGTATTGGGGGTCTATAGTAACAAACCCCAGGAGAACCATGGATCCATCTACGCTCTGAATTCTCCAAACACACAAACAGGAACAAACATTCATGTTTTAGCATCATTGAATGAAAGAAGCTGAGAACCAAAGTTCAAATCCACACATTATTCAGAATGAGACCCTCAGATCTACAAATAGGTCTAGAACTAGAGAACTAGATCAGCATCCAACATTAAATGGGCGTTTATTTCCTTTCCTTCTTGATGCCTCCATCTTTTTTCTCCTCTAAAGCTTTAAAGCTCTGAATGACTTCATTAGAGGAATGAATCCAAAATGCACCAAAAATTATGTAAAAAGAAAACCAGCATTAAACATTTCCTTTGCTTTGCATAAAACATTTTCCTGTTTAATCAAACCATCCAGTCATTGGTGAGAATAAGAAGACGTTAATGTTCATCAGCTGTATTCAGATGGGAGGATAGTTCTGCAGTTTAGATCAAATGTTGGTTAATTAGATTATCAGTGAGACGTCCTTCATTTAACCTGATGATAAAAACACCAAAAGCATTCAATCTAATTTTATTTATTCCTCGTTGTGTTTATGTAGCGAGAGACGTTCCTACCATCAACTGATTGGACAGAATCTAGATTAGTTTTTCCCTCCAGGATCTGAGTCTGAGAAAAATCCTAAATATCTCTTTGCTAGAGAGAAAAACACTCAGAGGTTTTTAACTTTTAACCATTTTCAATAATCTTTCTGCTGCTGTAAATTTGCCCATTGTGGGACAATAAAGGGATTTTCTATTCTATTCTATAAAAGTGGTAGAAATATATAAGTAAATCTAAACAATGTATCTATAAATAATATATCTGCAAAATCTCTATTATTCAACAACAAAAAATACGTAGTTAAGCATATTGTGCAAAACAGCAATAAAAAATTTAACTCCTATCAGATTTATAGTCCCCCCCCTGCAGATCTATTAGAATCTGTCCTTAAATTCCAGCCAAACCCATTTACACAGTAACAGATTAAACCCTTTAGATAAACCAAACATTACCGCCACATATCTGACTCTATAACCATTAAAACAACTATTTTCATTCATTTCAGACGGAACTATTCACAGACTGGATTATATTAAACTGAACTTCCAATTTTCACCACTGTTCGGCGCCAAGTAACCTTTCCTCTGATCACAGCTTGCTTGGTCTCGCAATGAATCCTGGGATAACCAAGAATACCGAGGATACATCAGACCCGTCCTTCAAATCAGGCAAAAAGAAGGACGCATTTTAAGGCCGCATAACGAGGACTCTTGGAATCCGACCAGACCTCGGCGCCGTGCTATGACGTCATCGGCCTTCTAATCTGGCCGTCTGAGGACGCAGCCCATGAATTGGAACGCACCCATAGTCCCTCCATGGTGTCCTGGTCCTCCTGCTGGTGGGACGTCCCTCAGAGGGAGGCGTCCATCAGATAAAGATGATCCTCCTCAGCTGACTCCTCTGGAGGAGAAGCAGCTCTACTCTGACCCTCTCTCTGAGGGAGAGCCCAGCCTCCTGCAGAGGCCTCCTGGATCCAGGATCTGGTTCTTTGGGTCCTGGTCCAGATTAGTGACCGTAGGTGAGGTTAGGAACGTACACCGACCACTAAATCAGAGCTTTGCCTTCTCTCCCAGCAGATGGAGCAGCGTCTGGATTATAGCAGCAGCACCGATCCATCTGTGGATCTCCACCTGGATGCCTTCTCCAGATCCATGAAGACCGGTTGGACCCTGTAGAGAGTAGAACTAGACTCTGTTCCTCAGTCAGAACCTGTCCTCATAATCTATCGTTGGAGCAACTCCTGGTTCAAACAGACTGCAAGTAACACACACACTAAGTACATTTTAGAGACATACGGAATATTAGTTTCCTGATAATTTTTGTTTTACTCCGGTGAGTTGCTGATCTCATGTTTGAATTGATATTCCTTTTTCATCAAATAACGGATATCCAGTAACTAAAACTCTCAATAACAGTTTGGTCAGGTTTTAATTAGCTTTCTCTGATATACGGTATCATAGCAACATTTTCTATCTTTCTCTTATCTATAGGTACCTTTTCTTTAATAATGTGCTGCGTTAGAGATCTCTGAGGATTATCTAATATAAAACAAGCCTATTTCCTCACCTTATAATATATAACCTCTGGAGAGTTTTTTATTATTGTTATATTTTATCACCGAAGGCGTCTAAGAAAATTTGTAATGGTTTCCACTCTGGTGTTTTCCAGTCCACTCTCTCTGTTTAACCATGAATGGTGGATGAGCAGGGAGGCTGATAGTTTCGTATTGCTCCAATAATTTGGTACCAAATTGTCAATAGTTACCTTTACTTCTCCAAATGAAATGTTGTAATAACAGGACTGTCCATATTCTGCTCGTTTGTGAAGGTTACTACGCTGCTATCCCAGCATTGCTTCAGACACTGTGGGTGATTCTAATCTGACCCCTTTCCTACCCCCACCTTATATTTATATAAAGGGTTTATATAATCATATAAAATTTACTAATGATATTTAAATCAATACGATGTTGCTATCATTAAATACTTCAGTTTAGTTATTCAAGCTATCTCAGTCTAGCTTTTTATTATTCCTTCTTTTTTCTTAAATCTTCATCATTCCTTTTAAGCTGATTTATGAGGCTGAACTATTTACTGAGCTGTCTGCCCAAAACCTGTGAGCTGCAGGGCTGCTAAAGAGCCGGCTGCATGCCCCCACCTTCTGCTAAAATAAGGTCCTTTGTTATCCGAACTGGACTAATGGAGCTTTTAGACTTTACTTTTCTTTCTTTTTCTGGTAACCTAAAATATTTTTTTCCGTCCCTTTTTGTGTTTTGACCCATGGGGGACCATGCGTCAAAAGGGAGGACTAGGAAATGGATGGATAAAAATTGATTAACAGTACATTTTTCTCAAATAGCAACAAAGTTATGTAAAGATTGCTTATTTTGTGCAAGTCACAACATTTCTAAAGGATAGAAAATGACGGGCCAGGGAGCCACAAAAACAGCTGATGCTCCATTTCAACATCTAATGATAGATTTTATGGAACTAACTCCATGTGAAGGAAAGGAATGTTGCTTAATGATTTAGAGATGTTTTCAAGATGGATTGAAGCCTAACATTTAGCAAGTGAAATATTCCAACACATTTAATGTTAACCTAATGAGGCATTGTGTCTACCATCCACAGAACGGAGGAGCTGCTGAAAGAGAAATTAGATCTGGGAAGAAACGGGTCTGATTGGGTCTAAGCACTACAGATTGCTTTGATGCGCATGCGCCGCCGTAAAAAATCTAACCTCAAGCTTTTTTTTATTCTCTTTGCAGGACTGCCAGACACTCCTAGAACATCTACAGCTGCATATGATGATAAAATGGTTAATTAATGCATTTCTCTTATAGCTCAGCTGAAGGTGGTGAGGGAGCAGACACAGGGAGGTCTCCCTGCACCAGTTACTAACACATTCCAGGATTTACAGCCAGGAGGAAGATTGGAGATCCTGGAGGTGGATGGGTCCATTCCAGGTGTTGCTGACCACCTGCACAGCAGTAAAGGCCACTGATAGAACCACCTGGGTCCATGCTTCCCACTGCGAGACGTCCACAGGCAGAGTACCAGACCAGGCTAAAGAAGCAGACGAAGACAAGCAGTGAGACCAGGGAGCTGGGTGTTCATCAGTCATCAGAGAGACAAACTGGGCGGGTCCAATGTGGAAATGACCATTCCAAGTGCTCCTGACCACGCAAAGATGGTAGCAAAGATGGGGTTCCCATGGAGATGGGGCTTCTTTTGCCTTGTTGCTGTTGGGTCAGTATCTGTTTCAGTCCAGAGGTGAACCAGATGAATATAAACTAGTTGATCAGGTTGCTGCAACAATTTGCTGGTGGTTAATTATTAACAAAAATTAATTAATTATATGCATTATAATGTTCAGAAATTAGGTAACTGGACTCAAAGTGGTTTTATACTGTCCAAATATAGACATCCAAATGTCCATGTACAGCTTCAAATGTTTTTGCTAATATTTTACTCATTTATGTTTTGATGTATTTCCTGAATGGGGGTGGTTGCTTGGAAGCCTTGCTGAGATGAAAGGAAGTTATCTCCTTATAAGATTCTCAGGTGGTGGTGTGAATAGATAATTGTTATCTCTGTCCTTTGAAGAGCTAAATGTGTGTAGTCCTCTTTTTCTGGTGAGAATGCTGCAGCCTCAGAGCTTCACTGACTGCATTCAGGCTGGTCGCCATGTTCTCCTCTGCAGAGAAAATAAACCTTTCCTTCCTGTAATATCAACCCTCAGCGCTCATATTTATTTAACTCGACAGAACCTGCTAGCACTAAGTTGCTAACTGGTTAGCAAGATACGTCCGATTAACCGGCCACAATCGAACTTGGTTGCAAACCTTCAGCCACAGCAATCCCGCCCCCTTGATAAACGACCAATCACACTCCCTTTATTCACTCGTGTAAAGTCGGGCACCACTGGTTGGAACGGCCGCTTCCCTACGACATTAAGAGAAGCAGTCAATTCCTCCCATTAATAATACGCTGGTTGCTGCCTGGAGCTCAGAGCAGAGGGAGGAGGAGGAACCATGGAGGCTGTAGGCGCTGCTCTGCTGAGCAGAGAGGGATGATGGGAAATCTGGGCTCAGACAGGATACTAGAGAGGATTGCTGCTGGTGACCTTTGCCCTGCATCTGTAGGACCTTCATCCACCAGTCTGCAGCAGCTGGACCTCCTACCTCTATCGCCTCAGCAGGGATTGCTGCTGATCCTGGACCTCCTACCTCTATCGCCTCAGCAGGGATTGCTGCTGATCCTGGACCTCCTACCTCTATCGCCTCAGCAGGGATTGCTTCTGATCCTGGACCTCCTACCTCTATCGCCTCAGCAGGGATTGCTGCTGATCCTGGACCTCCTACCTCTAACACCTCAGCAGGGATTGCTGCTGATCCTGGACCTCCTACCTCTATCGCCTCAGCAGGGATTGCTCCTGATCCTGGACCTCCTACCTCTAACGCCTCAGCAGGGATTGCTGCTGATCCTGGACCTCCTACCTCTATCACCTCAGCAGGGATTACTGCTGATCCTGGACCTCCTACCTCTATCACCTCAGCAGGGATTGCTGCTGATCCTGGACCTCCTACCTCTATCGCCTCAGCAGGGATTGCTGCTGATCCTGGACCGCCTACCTCTATCACCTATGCAGGGATTGCTGCTGATCCTGGACCGCCTACCTCTATCACCTCAGCAGGGATTGCTCCTGATCCTGGACCTCCTACCTCTATCACCTCAGCAGGGATTGCTGCTGATCCTGGACCTCCTACCTCTATCACCTCAGCAGGGATTACTGCTGATCCTGGACCTCCTACCTCTATCGCCTCAGCAGGGATTGCTCCTGATCCTGGACCTCCTACCTCTAACGCCTCAGCAGGGATTGCTGCTGATCCTGGACCTCCTACCTCTATCACCTCAGCAGGGATTGCTGCTGATCCTGGACCTCCTACCTCTATCGCCTCAGCAGGGATTGCTCCTGATCCTGGACCTCCTACCTCTAACGCCTCAGCAGGGATTGCTGCTGATCCTGGACCTCCTACCTCTAACACCTCAGCAGGGATTGCTGCTGATCCTGGACCTCCTACCTCTATCGCCTCAGCAGGGATTGCTCCTGATCCTGGACCTCCTACCTCTATCACCTCAGCAGGGATTGCTCCTGATCCTGGACCTCCTACCTCTATCACCTCAGCAGGTATTGCTGCTGATCCTGGACCTCCTACCTCTATCGCCTCAGCAGGGATTGCTCCTGATCCTGGACCTCCTACCTCTATCGCCTCAGCAGGGATTGCTCCTGATCCTGGACCTCCTACCTCTATCACCTCAGCAGGGATTGCTGCTGATCCTGGACCTCCTACCTCTAATGCCTCAGCAGGGATTGCTGCTGATCCTGGACCTCCTACCTCTATCACCTCAGCAGGTATTGCTGCTGATCCTGGACCTCCTACCTCTATCGCCTCAGCAGGGATTGCTCCTGATCCTGGACCTCCTACCTCTATCGCCTCAGCAGGGATTGCTCCTGATCCTGGACCTCCTACCTCTATCACCTCAGCAGGGATTGCTGCTGATCCTGGACCTCCTACCTCTATCGCCTCAGCAGGGATTGCTCCTGATCCTGGACCTCCTACCTCTATCACCTCAGCAGGGATTGCTGCTGATCCTGGACCTCCTACCTCTATCACCTCAGCAGGGATTGCTCCTGATCCTGGACCTCCTACCTCTATCACCTCAGCAGGGATTGCTGCTGATCCTGGACCTCCTACCTCTATCGCCTCAGCAGGGATTGCTCCTGATCCTGGACCTCCTACCTCTATCGCCTCAGCAGGGATTGCTCCTGATCCTGGACCTCCTACCTCTATCACCTCAGCAGGGATTGCTGCTGATCCTGGACCTCCTACCTCTATCGCCTCAGCAGGGATTGCTCCTGATCCTGGACCTCCTACCTCTATCACCTCAGCAGGGATTGCTGCTGATCCTGGACCTCCTACCTCTATCACCTCAGCAGGGATTGCTCCTGATCCTGGACCTCCTACCTCTATCACCTCAGCAGGGATTGCTGCTGATCCTGGACCTCCTACCTCTATCGCCTCAGCAGGGATTGCTGCTGATCCTGGACCGCCTACCTCTATCACCTATGCAGGGATTGCTGCTGATCCTGGACCGCCTACCTCTATCACCTCAGCAGGGATTGCTCCTGATCCTGGACCTCCTACCTCTATCGCCTCAGCAGGGATTGCTCCTGATCCTGGACCTCCTACCTCTATCACCTCAGCAGGGATTGCTGCTGATCCTGGACCTCCTACCTCTATCACCTATGCAGGGATTGCTGCTGATCCTGGACCGCCTACCTCTATCACCTATGCAGGGATTGCTGCTGATCCTGGACCGCCTACCTCTATCACCTATGCAGGGATTGCTGCTGATCCTGGACCTCCTACCTCTATCGCCTCAGCAGGGATTGCTGCTGATCCTGGACCTCCTACCTCTATCGCCTCAGCAGGGATTGCTGCTGATCCTGGACCTCCTACATCTATCGCCTCAGCAGGGATTGCTGCTGATCCTGGACCGCCTACCTCTATCACCTCAGCAGGGATTGCTGCTGATCCTGGACCGCCTACCTCTATCACCTCAGCAGGGATTGCTGCTGATCCTGGACCTCCTACCTCTATCGCCTCAGCAGGGATTGCTGCTGATCCTGGACCGCCTACCTCTATCACCTATGCAGGGATTGCTGCTGATCCTGGACCGCCTACCTCTATCACCTCAGCAGGGATTGCTGCTGATCCTGGACCTCCTACCTCTATCACCTCATCAGGGATTGCTGCTGATCCTGGACCTCCTACCTCCAACACCTCAGCAGGGATTGCTGCTGATCCTGGACCTCCTACCTCTATCGCCTCAGCAGGGATTGCTGCTGATCCTGGACCTCCTACATCTATCGCCTCAGCAGGGATTGCTGCTGATCCTGGACCGCCTACCTCTATCACCTCAGCAGGGATTGCTGCTGATCCTGGACCTCCTACCTCTATCACCTCAGCAGGGATTGCTGCTGATCCTGGACCTCCTACCTCTATCGCCTCAGCAGGGATTGCTGCTGATCCTGGACCGCCTACCTCTATCACCTATGCAGGGATTGCTGCTGATCCTGGACCGCCTACCTCTATCACCTATGCAGGGATTGCTGCTGATCCTGGACCGCCTACCTCTATCACCTCAGCAGGGATTGCTGCTGATCCTGGACCGCCTACCTCTATCACCTCAGCAGGGATTGCTGCTGATCCTGGACCTCCTACCTCTATCACCTCATCAGGGATTGCTGCTGATCCTGGACCTCCTACCTCCAACACCTCAGCAGGGATTGCTGCTGATCCTGGACCTCCTACCTCTATCACCTCAGCAGGGATTGCTGCTGATCCTGGACCTCCTACCTAATGCCTCAGCAGGGATTGCTCCTGATCCTGAACCTCCTACCGCTAACACCTCAGCAGGGATTGCTGCTGATCCTGGACCTCCTACCTCTAACACCTCAGCAGGGATTGCTGCTGATCCTGGACCTCCTACCTCTAACGCCTCAGCAGGGATTGCTGCTGATCCTGGACCTTCTGAGAACAGATCCAGAGCTTCCCTGTCAGCAGACCAGTGTAGTTCAGCTCTGGTCAGTAGAAACCTTCCAGATGTTTCCTTCAGGTCCTCCTGTTCCTCTGAGCTCCTGCAGCTCGTTGTTTCTGCTCTAATGAAGGTGAGAGGAGCAGGGAGGACCTGATCTCCATGGAGGTCTACAGACCTACAGGGGACAGAAGACGAGGAGTCGGCCTGGTTCTGTTCTGGTCTTTATTGGAAAAGTGTCCTGATCACCATCAGTTTGGTCTCTATCAGCGATGCTTGGTCCTGCTAACACGGGCTGACAATAAAAAAGTAAAAAAGGAGGCGGAGCTAGAAGAAGTCCAGGTCATCAGGGGCGTCCAGGTCCCGGTACTCGATGATGGAGCGGGGGTCTCCTCTCATGCCCCTAAACACAAAGACACAGTCAGACACCTTCCTGGATCAGAACCGCCGTCCTCCCTCAGAGACCCCGCCTACCTGCTGCTCCTCTGTTTCCCTGGAAACCCTCCGCCTCTGAAGTTGTCATAGTGACCGCGGCCCGCCCCAAACTGGCCGGGGGGGAGGTGGGGTCCCAAACCTGAAGCACAGAGAGAGACCATCAGAGGAGGAGCTGCTCCGTCCTGGAGATGACTGAACCGAGGATTCTATCATTGAGGAGCAGGAGCAGGAGCTCCTCTCAGACCAGCTGAGCTCTGCTCCTCCTGCTCCTCTCTGACCAGCTGAGCTCTGCTCCTCCTGCTCCTCTCAGACCAGCTGAGCTCTGCTCCTCCTGCTCCTCTCAGACCAGCTGAGCTCTGCTCCTCTGCTCCTCTCTGACCAGCTGAGCTCTGCTCCTCCTGCTCCTCTCAGACCGGCTGAGCTCTGCTCCTCCTGCTCCTCTCTGACCAGCTGAGCTCTGCTCCTCTGCTCCTCTCTGACCAGCTGAGCTCTGCTCCTCCTGCTCCTCTCAGACCGGCTGAGCTCTGCTCCTCTGCTCCTCTCTGACCAGCTGAGCTCTGCTCCTCCTGCTCCTCTCAGACCGGCTGAGCTCTGCTCCTCTGCTCCTCTCTGACCAGCTGAGCTCTGCTCCTCCTGCTCCTCTCTGACCAGCTGAGCTCTGCTCCTCCTGCTCCTCTCAGACCGGCTGAGCTCTGCTCCTCTGCTCCTCTCTGACCAGCTGAGCTCTGCTCCTCCTGCTCCTCTCAGACCGGCTGAGCTCTGCTCCTCCTGCTCCTCTCTGACCAGCTGAGCTCTGCTCCTCCTGCTCCTCTCAGACCGGCTGAGCTCTGCTCCTCTCTGACCAGCTGAGCTCTGCTCCTCCTGCTCCTCTCTGACCGGCTGAGCTCTGCTCCTCCTGCTCCTCTCTGACCAGCTGAGCTCTGCTCCTCTGCTCCTCTCTGACCAGCTGAGCTCTGCTCCTCCTGCTCCTCTCAGACCGGCTGAGCTCTGCTCCTCCTGCTCCTCTCTGACCAGCTGAGCTCTGCTCCTCTCTGACCAGCTGAGCTCTGCTCCTCCTGCTCCTCTCAGACCGGCTGAGCTCTGCTCCTCTGCTCCTCTCTGACCGGCTGAGCTCTGCTCCTCCTGCTCCTCTCTGACCGGCTGAGCTCTGCTCCTCCTGCTCCTCTCTGACCGGCTGAGCTCTGCTCCTCCTGCTCCTCTCTGACCGGCTGAGCTCTGCTCCTCCTGCTCCTCCCTCTGCTCCTCCTGCTCCTCTCTGACCGGCTGAGCTTTGCTCCTCCTGCTCTGCTCCTCTGCTCCTCCTGCCTTTTATTCATTGAGCCTCTTTCATAGATATCAGGAAATGTTTTCTTAGAGGTTTAGTAGATAAACATGATCAAATGGACGTTAGCAGCAGCGCTTAGTTTAGAGAAAAGGAGAATTGACTGATGATAAGCAACTAGCTGAATGCTAAAGCTATTGCTGATCATCCATCCTACCTGGGAAACCCGGCATCGGAGGCCTGACTCCAGGAGGATATCCCAGAAGGCTTTGCTGCTGTGGAGACTGACCAGGAAACGCTGCCATCCCAGGAGGAGCAGCTGGAAGGAGGAGAGGATGGAGCAGTTAGAGTCCATTTAGATGCTAATGCTAATGCTAATGCTAGCCTTTCAGGAAACCTCTGAAGACTAAATGTCTGCAGAAGCAGGGCAGGTTGAAGGTGAGCGTTACCTTGTGTCGGTGGTGGGAGGGGCTTGTTCTCAGGGAGGGCGGGTCTCTTGGCGTCCAGCAGGTAGTTGTTAAAAAACTCCACTTCCTGTCTGACGGCGGTGACCTTTTCCCCGTGTTTGTTCAGGATGTGTTTACGGACAAACTCTGGAGCCTAAACAGCAAGGACCGCCGTTACCATGGTAACCAGACAGCAGGGGACAGCAGCGCCGACACTCACCTTGAACTTCTTCCCACTCAGAGGACACAGCCACTTATCTTTGCTCAGCTCCTGGGTGTTGGAGGCCAGGAACTTCTCCACCTGGAGACAGAGGACGGAGGGATTGCTGAGACAGAGGACGGAGGGATTGCTGAGACAGGGAGGGAGGCAGGGAGGGAGACAGGTGGAGGGAGGGAGACAGAGGGAGGGAGGTGGAGGGAGGCAGAGGACGGAGGGATGGCTGAGACGGTGAGGGAGGCAGAGGGAGACAGGCAGACAGGTGTACAGACAGACAGACAGGTGTAGGCAGACAGACAGGTGTAGACAGACAGACAGGTGTAGACAGACAGACAGGTGTACAGACAGACAGACAGGTGTAGGCAGACAGACAGGTGTAGACAGACAGACAGGTGTGGACAGACAGACAGGTGTGGACAGACAGACAGGTGTGGACAGACAGACAGGTGTAGGCAGACAGACAGGTGTGGACAGACAGACAGGTGTGGACAGACAGACAGGTGTAGGCAGACAGACAGGTGTGGACAGACAGACAGGTGTAGGCAGACAGACAGGTGTGGACAGACAGACAGGTGCAGACAGACAGACAGGTGTGGACAGACAGACAGGTGTAGGTACCTCTTGTTCCGGGTTCTTCTTCCCCAGTCTAACAGCTTCTTCTTCACTCAGCGTCTCAGACGGTGAGAACAGAGGAGCCAGACGCTCCTCACACATCTTCAGGTGTTCGTTCACTGTCCAATCAGAGCACAGCGCCATCATCATCATCATCATCTGAGGTCTATCAGCTGAGGCGCTGCTTTACCCGGTCTGAGCCTCTGCAGACGTTACTCTGCTGTGATTGGTCCTCTGACTCACCCTCAGTGGGCGTGATCTTGGCCACGGGCAGCGGTCCTCGTACGTGGATCAGGCCGCAGCGGTGCGGCATCTCGTCCTCGGCTGGATACTCGCAGAAGTTGTAGTAATCCACGGAGTGAACGAGGCGCAGGTAGAGCAGCAGGCGGTCCAGGACCTGGACACACGGCGCCATCAGAACCCACCTTCACACGGCGAGGACAGAGCAGGACAGAGCACCCACCTTCAGCAGCTTCTCATCCGTTTCCACGGGAACGTCAGAGGAGGCGGGGTTTTCCTCTGCGTTTCCTCCCGAGGCTCCGATTAGCTCCTCCTCCTCGGCGCTGACCTCCTCGATGAGGTAGTCTGTGATGTTCTTTAGAACCGGGTTGGTCTCCGCCTGCAGACAGAGCGTTCCTGAGGCATTCTGGGTAATGTGTGAACCGAGCGGCGGTTCTGGTGGGTCGGTACCTGCTGGCTCCACAGCTCCCCCCTCTGGTCCAGGCTGTGGATGAGGCGCGCCGACAGGCGGATGTCGTTCCTCACCACCGGCCTGTGGTGGGTCAGCCCGTTGACGGTCCGAACCCGCCGGCTCAGGTCCCGGTTCACCACCGGCGCCAGCTCACAGTCCCTGAGCTGGGAGGGGAACAGAACCAGCCGTTAGCCGCCGCGTTCTGAAGGTTCTGATGGAGCGGGGGGTTCTGCAGGTTTACCCGGATGTTCTGAAGGTTCCAGCAGGTCTCCTTGATGTTGACGCTGCGATCAAACGTCACCCAGCACCTCCTGAAGAACCTGCAACACATCCAGACCCGTTACACTGGTTCTGCTGCCAGACCCGGTTTGTTCAGAACCAGAAGTACCTTCTCTCTGGCTGAGGGTCTGACAGCGCCACCCGCAGGAAGCCGGGGAACCTGCGACACAACTGCAGACAGAAGCAGGTTAGTCTGGCGTCCATCAGAACCACGGCGGAGCCCCATGAACATCGGGTTCTCCCCGCTGACCCGGTTCTGCTGTAAGGAAGCGCTTCCTTACAGTAGAACCGGGTCAGCAATCCCTCCTGGGATTTGAACCCTCGACCGTCCGTACCGCTGTGATCTCGTCCTTGGAGACGTCTGGAGGGAGGCTTCTGATGAACAGGGAGGTGGTGAGGTGCAGTGGGCGGGGCTTGGGCGGAGCTTCCTTCTGTCGCTCTGGAACAAACAGGAAGACGTCCTGAACTGGACCGGAACCAGAACCTGCCCGCTGTCCCCGTCTGGGCTACATACCTTCATCTCCTTCCTCCTCCTCTTCCTCCTTCTCTCCGTCAGAGTGGGAGGAGTCAGAGTCGGAGCCGCTGCCCTCGCCGCTGTCCGCTGACAGGCTCCGTTTCCTCTTCCTGCCCTGAGAGGAAGAGGCGGGGTTACCGTCTGCTCCATCGATGACATCACTGATGATGACATAAACTCACCTTCTTCATCGTTTTCTCCTCCTCTTCGTCCTTCTTCTCCTCCTCCTCCTCCTCGTCTTTCTCCTCTTCTGGACTCCTGCTGCCTCCGTGGTTCTGACAGAGAGGAACATCGACATCAGGCTGACCCGTTAATAAACGGTACTGATCCAGAACCTGATGGATAACGTGATCAGTAACCCCGGATTCTGCTGGTTCTGTCTGACCCGCAGTGGGAAGCTGGGCGTTCTGGGCTTCAGGAAGCGGTCCGGTCCAGTGGACCCAGACTGATGTTCTGACCCAAACTCTGCTCTTCAAACTGACGGCTGCTCTCCATGGTACTGGAATTTATACCCAGCTCCTAAAGCTCTCTTTGGTTCTGGTATCAGGTTGGAGGTTCTGGGTCAGAACCACTAAGGTTCTGATCCAACAGGCCCCTGAAGATGAAGGTGAAGCTTCAAGCATCAGGTTCAGGTGGACCACTGGTAACAGAAGGTTCAGGACTGACTGGGCCACATCCTGCTGCTGCTCACTGCCTGCCAGCTGGCTGATACTGAGGATGGGTAGAACTACGGTTCGCCCTCTGAATGGACGAGTCCCTCTGACCAGCAGGTCACCTTTAGATAAAAGAATATTAATCATTCATAACCGCCTCGTTAAACCCCAGCCTGTCAGACGATACTCAGGGCGGTAACACGTCAGGGTAAAGAACAGGGAGGAGCAGACGTAACGTCTGATCCCTAAATGACAGCTTTCTATGTCCTAATGATCCAGTAACAAACATCAGGAGGTAGCAGGGATGGTGGAGGTCACCTTTAACCCCTACCAGGCAGAGACCTTCTCCTCTGCTCCAATCAGGCGGATCTCCTCAGCGTACCACCGTGGCATGGATCTGTTCATGAGCGAGCGCTACAGTAACACCTGAAAATGTTTAGCATGAAGCCACAGAAACAAAAAGCCTCTGACAGGTAATATTCTGTGGATGAAGACCAGCCTTCATCTCTTCAAACACCGACCTACCAGCCATTTGACTCCAAGTAGCACTAATCTCCACTCTGAGATCTATTATTCTATTCTACAAGCTGAGAGACAAAGCAAACTTTCCTTTTTGATAAAGCTTCTAGTTAGAGTGGCTCTGGTTATCCTGATCTATCTCTATAGTTCTGCTGCTATAGGCTTAGACTGCTGGAGGACATAGGGACCCCTTTTTCATCATTCTGCTTCATTCTATCTCTATAGATCTGCTGCTATAGGCTTAGACTGCTGGAGGACATAGGACCCCTTTTTCTTCATTCTGCTTCATTCTATCGCCATAGTTACGCTGCTATAGGCTTAGACTGCTGGAGGACATAGGGACCCCTTTTTCATCATTCTGCTTCATTCTATCTCTATAGTTCTGCTGCTATAGGCTTAGACTGCTGGAGGACATAGGGACCCCTTTTTCATCATTCGGCTTCATTCTATCGCCATAGTTACGCTGCTATAGGCTTAGACTGCTGGAGGACATAGGGACCCCTTTTTCATCATTCGGCTTCATTCTATCGCCATAGTTACGCTGCTATAGGCTTAGACTGCTGGAGGACATAGGGACCCCTTTTTCATCATTCGGCTTCATTCTATCGCCATAGTTACGCTGCTATAGGCTTAGACTGCTGGAGGACATGATGAGTTATTTTCCTCAAGCAGAGAACAATAAACAACATTAATCCAGAAATGTTAAACAGAACGGATTAAAGCAGAGTTTCTATCAGCTCTTAGAAGCAGGCTGATGTCATTTCCTGTATCATCAGATCAGGTCACGTCTTCTTCTCCTGACCTGGAATCAACCTGATTCTGAATCAGTCATGTGGTTCCTATCAGTGATCAGCTCCAGATATTGATCTTTCCATTAAATGAATGTTTGCGTCATTAGAAGAAGCTTCAGCTTCTAGGAGGACCAGCAGGTTCTGGTTCTGACCTTCTCAGCGTCTTTCATCCCCTCAGCGTTCCCCGTCTCCTGGTTCTGACCCACAGCCGGTTCCGACCCGCTCTGAGCGGTCGTGGTTCCGTCAGTCAGCTCCGTCTGGCTCTTCTCTCCTGCGCCTGCTTCGACGCCGCCTCCTGCTGGAGCCTCCAGGACCTGCAGGTCCAGGTCTGTCCCTCCCTCCATCTTTATGACAGCTGCATAGAAGCAGAGAGCCTGTCAGGACTACGTTACCCAGAATCCTCCTGCCCTGCTGCCTCTGCTCACCGGCATCCAGCAGCTTGATGATGGCCGCCTCGTGCTGCATGTCCAGAGAGACGCCGTCCAGCCAGCTGTTGTCCTGCAGGAAGAGGAAGACGTCCAGCCGGGTCTTCAGGGCCTTCAGAGACTCCGCCTTCCGGGCCGTGATGTCATCGGGGTGGTATTTGGACCGGAACCACTCGTGCTCCTTGTGCTGGAGGAAGAAGTCCTGCAGCTGCTGGCGCCGGAAGTCCAGCTTGTACTGGTTGTAGCGTTTGACGGCCTCCGTCTCGTCCACGCTGTCCTCCATGTTCAGCAGGAACTCCTGCAGGTCCAACAGAACCCGTTAGTTCTGATCTACCCGGCAGAACCGGACCCAACGGATCTACCAGGAGATCCGGACCGGACCGATGCAGAGTTCTGGAGACTCACCTTGAAGCTCCTCATGGTGGGGGGGCCGGGGGGAGGCAGGTCTGGATCCATCATCCCCAACCTGAACACAACATGAACAGAACCGGTACCATGAGCAGAACCGGTACCATGAGCAGAACCGGTACCATGAGCAGAACCGGTACCATGAGCAGAACCGGTACCATGAGCAGAACCGGTTCCATCCGGTTCTACCGCAGGGTGCGGTGCCTCACCTGCCCTGCAGGGGGTGCAGTCCAGGATGGGGTTGCAGGTGGAAGTCAGGATGCCAGGCCTGAGGCCCCGCCCCCTGGAAGGGAGCCCCGCCCCCCGGGTAAGGCGGCTCGTAGCGGTACGGGTCGGGCCGCTGCTCGTCCCTAAAGAGAGCAGAGAGTTAGGGTTCTGCTTCCTGTGGGCGGAGCTAAGAACGGGTCAGAACCTCACCAGTCCCTCCTCAGGCGCTTGTGCTGCGGGCTGATGTGGCGCGGCGGCGAGAAGCGCTCCCTCCGCCCCCGATCGTAGTCCCGCCTCCTCTCTCTGCCGCGCTCCCAGTCCCTGAAACACAGAGCGCTGCTCAGAACCAGAACCACCGGTTCTGTCCAAACCGACCCGCTCGTCTGATCCAGAGATCAACAAGCTGTTTAGAACCGGGTTCTGATCCGGTTCATCTCCTTCCTGACCCACCAGAACCATCTATGACCACAGAGCTCTGCAGGTTCTGGTCCTCCTGGGTCTCTGCAGAACCACGGGGAACAGAACCATATGGATCTACCCTAAACGGTACCGCTGGCTTAGTAGAACCGGTTCTTTATGGGCCACAGATTCCAGAACTCTCTACATGCTATGTGGGTTAAGATGATCCAGGACCAGAACCAATTGACAGCTGTTGATCGGGTCGGTACCTGGTCCATTGCAGCCTCAGCTTCCTGGTTCTGTTCGGATCACTTTGGATCCACTTCATTGGTTCTGAAGGCTCAATCCAAAGCGTCCCAAACGGACCTGGATCTCAGAGGAGACAGAACTCTGGACTGACCCGTCTGGACTGACCTGTCTGTCCAACCAGACCTCAAAGGTTCTGGTCTACCTGGTTGATCCATCTGGGTTTCCTTGCTACAGTAGAGGCATCAGAACCAGAACAGCTGGGTTCTGTGGGTCAGAACCAAACCCCATCAGAACTTCCCACCCAGACAGGAACCGGATCCATTCCAGGCAGAACCAAAACAGTTGGTTCTGCCTGGAATGGATCCGGTTCTGTTCTGGTTTCCATCTGAACAAATCTTTCTGGTTTTAAAGAGAATTCTAGATCAATGGGATCTATTCTATCTAGTTCTACGTCGTCTCTCTCAGCGGCCCGTCTGACCAGAACCAGGCAGAGATTCTACAGTAGAAGCCAGACGGATCCAGACGTCTCTAGATCTGCTGAACCTAGAAGCTCCAAACAGAACCAGAATGGACCAGTTCCTGTCCCAGTAGAACTGTGATCCGGACCTGTCCGCCCAGTCGTCTCTCCTCCTGTCCTCCCGCTCTCTGGACCGCTCCATGTCGCTGCGCTCCCTCCGGAACTTGTCCCGCCTCCTGCGGTCGAACTCGTCATCGCTGTCGGCCATCTGACGGAAACACACAGAGAGTTAGACCCGCCCACCAGAACCAGTTTAAACCAGTTTCAGAAGTTGGTTTAAGTTAGACAGGAGACGGACGTCAGCAGAGCAGGTCCCCTGGTGGGTTCATGTCCTCAGAGAACCTGCAGGACCTGAGAGTCCTTGTGAGACACAAGTTCTCACTAACGTTCCAGTGAATTTAGAAACAGCCTATAACAAAACTCTGCTGATTAAATTAAGAGATAAAACAACGTGATTGGCTCTAAGGAGGAATGTTACCATGGCAACAGGGACAGATGTTAAGGAAACTGATTCCACGGTTAGCAAACTTGTTTCAGTAAACCTGCTTTGACAGAGGGACCACAGGTCCAACCCAAAAACCTCAGTTTGGTTTGTTTACTGTGACGTCATTAATAAAGGACCAATGAGATGAACAGAAAATTAACCATAACAGCATTTAGCTTAAATCAAAGGATCCTAAAAGCTTTTTATCCAGAATAAACTGATGCATCAGCAAATCTCTGACCGCGGATTGGTCCATCTGATGACCAATTACTGAACGTTTATTTAGTAAACATGATTAGCATCTCTGTTAGCTTCATTTTTAGCCTGTTAGCTCCTCTGATGTTCTAATATAGATCGTTAAACTCTTAACAACCAAAAACAAACTGAATCGAAAAGCTCATCCTGAATATTTAATAAATGATTTATTCTCAGCATCATTGCCTCTGCAGCCTGGTCTCCTCACCTTAGCTCCTGCAGCTAGCAGCTCTGTTAGCATCGGAGCTAACTGGAATTAATGATAAATGTACAGCTCTGGGTTTATAAGCATTAATGAGGACCGATCCCAGTCTGAGCATAAACATTATGTTTGGGTTTCTGGGTGAAGTTTACCTCCAGCTGCTCCGCTTCCTCTCTCAGACCTCCACCTAGCCGCTAGGCTAACGGACTGCCGCCACAGATCACCGGGAAACAACGACACTTCCGGTTCAGCACATCTCTGTAAATCAGGCCACTGAGCAGCTCCCCTAGCGGTCAGACCGGGTGTTAGATGGACCATAAACTGCAGGTTGGTCAAACTGGGCCTCAGGCAGCAACATTTTCAGATTCTTGTTGGAAATATCTTTCCTTTCCTCCTACTAACCGGCTACATCAGATATACAGAAAAAAAATACAAAAATAGTATGAAAATAAATTAATTATGTGAAATTAATTAAAATTGAACCCAGAGCCAAACATCCAGATTCAGTGTGAGAATAAAGCCAAGGAGCTGCTATGGAAGAAATGAAGGAAAGTCTGAGAGGAGCTTTGCTGAACAACCATCCATTTTCTGTTCCACATTTCTATAGTAGATTGATCTCACATAGAGTCACTGACTGTTCTTTCTTTGGACCAAGCAATGAAACCAGAGGCCCCTGGATCCCCGCATGCCAGCTGCAGGGGGAGGGACCAAGAGTTCTGGCATCTAGAATTGTAGAGCTGCAGCATATAGAACAATGCAGCCTGATCAAATGGCATCTAGAATTGTAGAGCTGCAGAATATAGAATGATGCAGCCTGATCAAATGGCATCTAGAATTGTAGAGCTGCAGAATCTAGAATGATGCGGCCTGATCAAATGGACGATAGTTGCTAAGGAACAACAGATGAGGTAATTTAGGGAGAAACCTGCAGCTGATGGATCCAGACTCCTGCATCAGTCTGGAGGAGAATCAGATCCTGAGAGACGATCAGAGAGAGAAGCAAGATGGAGGATCAGATCCAGAGTAACTCCTCTCAATAATTCAGGAATTAAATTGTTTGGATGAAAAGTTTTTGGATGAATTTCAATGAGTTTAATGAACTTTAATTTTAGTGTTTGTGGATTTTTCTGTAGAGTTTCTGCTTTAAACTCAGGCAGCTCCATGTCTCGTTCCCATTAAATCTGATGCAGGTTTGTTCTTAGATATGATTGAATCCATGGAGCTGATCCTGATGAGGAGCTCATCTATCCAGGGATCCAGCAGCCTGAGGAACGTTCTTCTCTCTGGTTTCTAATGAATAATATCTGTAACTAATACTGATTGAATCCATGGAGCTGATCCTGATGAGGAGCTCATCTATCCAGGGATCCAGCAGCCTGAGGAACGTTCTTCTCTCTGGTTTCTAATGAATAATATCTGTAACTAATACTGATTGAATCCATGGAGCTGATCCTGATGAGGAGCTCATCTATCCAGGGATCCAGCAGCCTGAGGAACGTTCTTCTCTCTGGTTTCTAATGAATAATATCTGTAACTAATACTGATTGAATCCATGGAGCTGATCCTGATGAGGAGCTCATCTATCCAGGGATCCAGCAGCCTGAGGAACGTTCTTCTCTCTGGTTTCTAATGAATAATATCTGTAACTAATACTGATTGAATCCATGGAGCTGATCCTGATGAGGAGCTCATCTATCCAGGGATCCAGCAGCCTGAGGAACGTTCTTCTCTCTGGTTTCTAATGAATAATATCTGTAACTAATACTGATTGAATCCATGGAGCTGATCCTGATGAGGAGCTCATCTATCCAGGGATCCAGCAGCCTGAGGAACGTTCTTCTCTCTGGTTTCTAATGAATAATATCTGTAACTAATACTGATTGAATCCATGGAGCTGATCCTGATGAGGAGCTCATCTATCCAGGGATCCAGCAGCCTGAGGAACGTTCTTCTCTCTGGTTTCTAATGAATAATATCTGTAACTAATACTGATTGAATCCATGGAGCTGATCCTGATGAGGAGCTCATCTATCCAGGGATCCAGCAGCCTGAGGAACGTTCTTCTCTCTGGTTTCTAATGAATAATATCTGTAACTAATACTGATTGAATCCATGGAGCTGATCCTGATGAGGAGCTCATCTATCCAGGGATCCAGCAGCCTGAGGAACGTTCTTCTCTCTGGTTTCTAATGAATAATATCTGTAACTAATACTGATTGAATCCATGGAGCTGATCCTGATGAGGAGCTCATCTATCCAGGGATCCAGCAGCCTGAGGAACGTTCTTCTCTCTGGTTTCTAATGAATAATATCTGTAACTAATACTGATTGAATCCATGGAGCTGATCCTGATGAGGAGCTCATCTATCCAGGGATCCAGCAGCCTGAGGAACGTTCTTCTCTCTGGTTTCTAATGAATAATATCTGTAACTAATACTGATTGAATCCATGGAGCTGATCCTGATGAGGAGCTCATCTATCCAGGGATCCAGCAGCCTGAGGAACGTTCTTCTCTCTGGTTTCTAATGAATAATATCTGTAACTAATACTGATTGAATCCATGGAGCTGATCCTGATGAGGAGCTCATCTATCCAGGGATCCAGCAGCCTGAGGAACGTTCTTCTCTCTGGTTTCTAATGAATAATATCTGTAACTAATACTGATTGAATCCATGGAGCTGATCCTGATGAGGAGCTCATCTATCCAGGGATCCAGCAGCCTGAGGAACGTTCTTCTCTCTGGTTTCTAATGAATAATATCTGTAACTAATACTGATTGAATCCATGGAGCTGATCCTGATGAGGAGCTCATCTATCCAGGGATCCAGCAGCCTGAGGAACGTTCTTCTCTCTGGTTTCTAATGAATAATATCTGTAACTAATACTGATTGAATCCATGGAGCTGATCCTGATGAGGAGCTCATCTATCCAGGGATCCAGCAGCCTGAGGAACGTTCTTCTCTCTGGTTTCTAATGAATAATATCTGTAACTAATACTGATTGAATCCATGGAGCTGATCCTGATGAGGAGCTCATCTATCCAGGGATCCAGCAGCCTGAGGAACGTTCTTCTCTCTGGTTTCTAATGAATAATATCTGTAACTAATACTGATTGAATCCATGGAGCTGATCCTGATGAGGAGCTCATCTATCCAGGGATCCAGCAGCCTGAGGAACGTTCTTCTCTCTGGTTTCTAATGAATAATATCTGTAACTAATACTGATTGAATCCATGGAGCTGATCCTGATGAGGAGCTCATCTATCCAGGGATCCAGCAGCCTGAGGAACGTTCTTCTCTCTGGTTTCTAATGAATAATATCTGTAACTAATACTGATTGAATCCATGGAGCTGATCCTGATGAGGAGCTCATCTATCCAGGGATCCAGCAGTCTGAGGAACGTTCTTCTCTCTGGTTTCTAATGAATAATATCTGTAACTAATACTGATTGAATCCATGGAGCTGATCCTGATGAGGAGCTCATCTATCCAGGGATCCAGCAGCCTGAGGAACGTTCTTCTCTCTGGTTTCTAATGAATAATATCTGTAACTAATACTGATTGAATCCATGGAGCTGATCCTGATGAGGAGCTCATCTATCCAGGGATCCAGCAGCCTGAGGAACGTTCTTCTCTCTGGTTTCTAATGAATAATATCTGTAACTAATACTGATTGAATCCATGGAGCTGATCCTGATGAGGAGCTCATCTATCCAGGGATCCAGCAGCCTGAGGAACGTTCTTCTCTCTGGTTTCTAATGAATAATATCTGTAACTAATACTGATTGAATCCATGGAGCTGATCCTGATGAGGAGCTCATCTATCCAGGGATCCAGCAGCCTGAGGAACGTTCTTCTCTCTGGTTTCTAATGAATAATATCTGTAACTAATACTGATTGAATCCATGGAGCTGATCCTGATGAGGAGCTCATCTATCCAGGGATCCAGCAGCCTGAGGAACGTTCTTCTCTCTGGTTTCTAATGAATAATATCTGTAACTAATACTGATTGAATCCATGGAGCTGATCCTGATGAGGAGCTCATCTATCCAGGGATCCAGCAGCCTGAGGAACGTTCTTCTCTCTGGTTTCTAATGAATAATATCTGTAACTAATACTGATTGAATCCATGGAGCTGATCCTGATGAGGAGCTCATCTATCCAGGGATCCAGCAGCCTGAGGAACGTTCTTCTCTCTGGTTTCTAATGAATAATATCTGTAACTAATACTGATTGAATCCATGGAGCTGATCCTGATGAGGAGCTCATCTATCCAGGGATCCAGCAGCCTGAGGAACGTTCTTCTCTCTGGTTTCTAATGAATAATATCTGTAACTAATACTGATTGAATCCATGGAGCTGATCCTGATGAGGAGCTCATCTATCCAGGGATCCAGCAGCCTGAGGAACGTTCTTCTCTCTGGTTTCTAATGAATAATATCTGTAACTAATACTGATTGAATCCATGGAGCTGATCCTGATGAGGAGCTCATCTATCCAGGGATCCAGCAGCCTGAGGAACGTTCTTCTCTCTGGTTTCTAATGAATAATATCTGTAACTAATACTGATTGAATCCATGGAGCTGATCCTGATGAGGAGCTCATCTATCCAGGGATCCAGCAGCCTGAGGAACGTTCTTCTCTCTGGTTTCTAATGAATAATATCTGTAACTAATACTGATTGAATCCATGGAGCTGATCCTGATGAGGAGCTCATCTATCCAGGGATCCAGCAGCCTGAGGAACGTTCTTCTCTCTGGTTTCTAATGAATAATATCTGTAACTAATACTGATTGAATCCATGGAGCTGATCCTGATGAGGAGCTCATCTATCCAGGGATCCAGCAGCCTGAGGAACGTTCTTCTCTCTGGTTTCTAATGAATAATATCTGTAACTAATACTGATTGAATCCATGGAGCTGATCCTGATGAGGAGCTCATCTATCCAGGGATCCAGCAGCCTGAGGAACGTTCTTCTCTCTGGTTTCTAATGAATAATATCTGTAACTAATACTGATTGAATCCATGGAGCTGATCCTGATGAGGAGCTCATCTATCCAGGGATCCAGCAGTCTGAGGAACGTTCTTCTCTCTGGTTTCTAATGAATAATATCTGTAACTAATACTGATTGAATCCATGGAGCTGATCCTGATGAGGAGCTCATCTATCCAGGGATCCAGCAGCCTGAGGAACGTTCTTCTCTCTGGTTTCTAATGAATAATATCTGTAACTAATACTGATTGAATCCATGGAGCTGATCCTGATGAGGAGCTCATCTATCCAGGGATCCAGCAGCCTGAGGAACGTTCTTCTCTCTGGTTTCTAATGAATAATATCTGTAACTAATACTGATTGAATCCATGGAGCTGATCCTGATGAGGAGCTCATCTATCCAGGGATCCAGCAGCCTGAGGAACGTTCTTCTCTCTGGTTTCTAATGAATAATATCTGTAACTAATACTGATTGAATCCATGGAGCTGATCCTGATGAGGAGCTCATCTATCCAGGGATCCAGCAGCCTGAGGAACGTTCTTCTCTCTGGTTTCTAATGAATAATATCTGTAACTAATACTGATTGAATCCATGGAGCTGATCCTGATGAGGAGCTCATCTATCCAGGGATCCAGCAGCCTGAGGAACGTTCTTCTCTCTGGTTTCTAATGAATAATATCTGTAACTAATACTGATTGAATCCATGGAGCTGATCCTGATGAGGAGCTCATCTATCCAGGGATCCAGCAGTCTGAGGAACGTTCTTCTCTCTGGTTTCTAATGAATAATATCTGTAACTAATACTGATTGAATCCATGGAGCTGATCCTGATGAGGAGCTCATCTATCCAGGGATCCAGCAGCCTGAGGAACGTTCTTCTCTCTGGTTTCTAATGAATAATATCTGTAACTAATACTGATTGAATCCATGGAGCTGATCCTGATGAGGAGCTCATCTATCCAGGGATCCAGCAGCCTGAGGAACGTTCTTCTCTCTGGTTTCTAATGAATAATATCTGTAACTAATACTGATTGAATCCATGGAGCTGATCCTGATGAGGAGCTCATCTATCCAGGGATCCAGCAGCCTGAGGAACGTTCTTCTCTCTGGTTTCTAATGAATAATATCTGTAACTAATACTGATTGAATCCATGGAGCTGATCCTGATGAGGAGCTCATCTATCCAGGGATCCAGCAGTCTGAGGAACGTTCTTCTCTCTGGTTTCTAATGAATAATATCTGTAACTAATACTGATTGAATCCATGGAGCTGATCCTGATGAGGAGCTCATCTATCCAGGGATCCAGCAGCCTGAGGAACGTTCTTCTCTCTGGTTTCTAATGAATAATATCTGTAACTAATACTGATTGAATCCATGGAGCTGATCCTGATGAGGAGCTCATCTATCCAGTACCAGCAGTCTGAGGAACGTTCTTCTCTCTGGTTTCTAATGAATAATATCTGTAACTAATACTGATTGAATCCATGGAGCTGATCCTGATGAGGAGCTCATCTATCCAGGGATCCAGCAGCCTGAGGAACGTTCTTCTCTCTGGTTTCTAATGAATAATATCTGTAACTAATACTGATTGAATCCATGGAGCTGATCCTGATGAGGAGCTCATCTATCCAGGGATCCAGCAGTCTGAGGAACGTTCTTCTCTCTGGTTTCTAATGAATAATATCTGTAACTAATACTGATTGAATCCATGGAGCTGATCCTGATGAGGAGCTCATCTATCCAGGGATCCAGCAGCCTGAGGAACGTTCTTCTCTCTGGTTTCTAATGAATAATATCTGTAACTAATACTGATTGAATCCATGGAGCTGATCCTGATGAGGAGCTCATCTATCCAGGGATCCAGCAGCCTGAGGAACGTTCTTCTCTCTGGTTTCTAATGAATAATATCTGTAACTAATACTGATTGAATCCATGGAGCTGATCCTGATGAGGAGCTCATCTATCCAGGGATCCAGCAGTCTGAGGAACGTTCTTCTCTCTGGTTTCTAATGAATAATATCTGTAACTAATACTGATTGAATCCATGGAGCTGATCCTGATGAGGAGCTCATCTATCCAGGGATCCAGCAGTCTGAGGAACGTTCTTCTCTCTGGTTTCTAATGAATAATATCTGTAACTAATACTGATTGAATCCATGGAGCTGATCCTGATGAGGAGCTCATCTATCCAGGGATCCAGCAGTCTGAGGAACGTTCTTCTCTCTGGTTTCTAATGAATAATATCTGTAACTAATACTGATTGAATCCATGGAGCTGATCCTGATGAGGAGCTCATCTATCCAGGGATCCAGCAGTCTGAGGAACGTTCTTCTCTCTGGTTTCTAATGAATAATATCTGTAACTAATACTGATTGAATCCATGGAGCTGATCCTGATGAGGAGCTCATCTATCCAGGGATCCAGCAGCCTGAGGAACGTTCTTCTCTCTGGTTTCTAATGAATAATATCTGTAACTAATACTGATTGAATCCATGGAGCTGATCCTGATGAGGAGCTCATCTATCCAGGGATCCAGCAGCCTGAGGAACGTTCTTCTCTCTGGTTTCTAATGAATAATATCTGTAACTAATACTGATTGAATCCATGGAGCTGATCCTGATGAGGAGCTCATCTATCCAGGGATCCAGCAGCCTGAGGAACGTTCTTCTCTCTGGTTTCTAATGAATAATATCTGTAACTAATACTGATTGAATCCATGGAGCTGATCCTGATGAGGAGCTCATCTATCCAGGGATCCAGCAGTCTGAGGAACGTTCTTCTCTCTGGTTTCTAATGAATAATATCTGTAACTAATACTGATTGAATCCATGGAGCTGATCCTGATGAGGAGCTCATCTATCCAGGGATCCAGCAGCCTGAGGAACGTTCTTCTCTCTGGTTTCTAATGAATAATATCTGTAACTAATACTGATTGAATCCATGGAGCTGATCCTGATGAGGAGCTCATCTATCCAGGGATCCAGCAGTCTGAGGAACGTTCTTCTCTCTGGTTTCTAATGAATAATATCTGTAACTAATACTGATTGAATCCATGGAGCTGATCCTGATGAGGAGCTCATCTATCCAGGGATCCAGCAGTCTGAGGAACGTTCTTCTCTCTGGTTTCTAATGAATAATATCTGTAACTAATACTGATTGAATCCATGGAGCTGATCCTGATGAGGAGCTCATCTATCCAGGGATCCAGCAGCCTGAGGAACGTTCTTCTCTCTGGTTTCTAATGAATAATATCTGTAACTAATACTGATTGAATCCATGGAGCTGATCCTGATGAGGAGCTCATCTATCCAGGGATCCAGCAGTCTGAGGAACGTTCTTCTCTCTGGTTTCTAATGAATAATATCTGTAACTAATACTGATTGAATCCATGGAGCTGATCCTGATGAGGAGCTCATCTATCCAGGGATCCAGCAGCCTGAGGAACGTTCTTCTCTCTGGTTTCTAATGAATAATATCTGTAACTAATACTGATTGAATCCATGGAGCTGATCCTGATGAGGAGCTCATCTATCCAGGGATCCAGCAGTCTGAGGCACGTTCTTCTCTCTGGTTTCTAATGAATAATAATCTGTAACTAATACTGATTGAATCCATGGAGTGATCCTGATGAGGGCTCATCATCCAGGGAATCCCAAGCAGTCTGAGGAACGTTTCTTCTCTCTGGTTTCTAATGAACTAAATATCTGTAACTAATACTGAATGAACCAATGGAGCTGATCCTGATGAGGAGCCTCATCCTTCCAGGGATCCAGCAGTCTGAGGAACGTTCCTTCCTCTCTGGTTTCTAATGAATAATA
Source organism: Cyprinodon tularosa (assembly GCF_016077235.1). Lineage (NCBI taxonomy): Eukaryota > Metazoa > Chordata > Actinopteri > Cyprinodontiformes > Cyprinodontidae > Cyprinodon > Cyprinodon tularosa. The sequence continues at coordinate 60,655 of NW_024038094.1, forward strand.
TCTGTAACTAATACTGATTGAATCCATGGAGCTGATCCTGATGAGGAGCTCATCTATCCAGGGATCCAGCAGTCTGAGGAACGTTCTTCTCTCTGGTTTCTAATGAATAATATCTGTAACTAATACTGATTGAATCCATGGAGCTGATCCTGATGAGGAGCTCATCTATCCAGGGATCCAGCAGCCTGAGGAACGTTCTTCTCTCTGGTTTCTAATGAATAATATCTGTAACTAATACTGATTGAATCCATGGAGCTGATCCTGATGAGGAGCTCATCTATCCAGGGATCCAGCAGCCTGAGGAACGTTCTTCTCTCTGGTTTCTAATGAATAATATCTGTAACTAATACTGATTGAATCCATGGAGCTGATCCTGATGAGGAGCTCATCTATCCAGGGATCCAGCAGTCTGAGGAACGTTCTTCTCTCTGGTTTCTAATGAATAATATCTGTAACTAATACTAGATTGACAATCCATGGATGCTGAACCGATGAGGATCTCAATCATCCAGGGATCCTCGCAGCGAGGAACGTTCTCTTCTCTCTGGTTCTAATGAAATAATATCTGTAACTATTACTGATTGAATTCCATGGAGCCTGAACTGATGAGGAGCTCTTCTACTTCCAGGGATCCAGCAGTCTGAGGAACGTTCTTCTCTCTCTGTTTCTAATGAAATAATATCTGTAAACCTAATAGCTGATTGAATCCATGGAGCTGATCCTATGAGGAGCTCACTATCAGGGATCCAGCAGTACAGAGGAAAACGTTCTTCTCTCTCGGGTTTCTAATGAATAATATCTGTAACTAATACTGATGTGAATCCATGGAGCTGATCCTGATGTGACAGCTCATCTATACCAGGGATCCATCAGTCTGAGGAACGTATCTTTCTCTCTGGTTTCTAATGAATAGAATCTGTAACTAATACTGATTGATATCCATGGAGCTGATCCTGATTAGAGCTCATCTATCCAGGTGACATCCAGCAGTCTGAGGAACGTTCTTCTCTCTGGTTTCTAATGAATAATATCTTAACTAATACTGATTGAATCCATGGAGCTGATCCTGATGAGGAGCTCATCTCTCCATGGCTCCAGCATCGCCTTAAGGACCGTTCTTCTCTCTGGTTTCGAATGAATAATACTGTAACAAATACTGATTGAATCCAGTGGTAGCTGATACCTGATGAGGAGCTCATCTATCCGGGATCCAGCAGTCATGAGGAACGTTCTTCTCTCTGGTTTCTAATGAATAATATCTGTAACTAAAGACTGATTGAATCCATGGAGACTGATCCTGATGAAGGAGCTCATCTATCCAGGGATTCCAGCAGTCTGAAGGAACGTTCTTCTCTCTCTGGTTTCTAATGAATAATATCTGTTAACTAATACTGATTGGGAATACCATGGAGCTGATCCAGATGAGGAGCTTCATCTATCCAGGATCCAGCAGCTGAAGGACAACGTTCTTCTCTCTGGTTTCTAATGATAATTACTGTAACTAAATACTGATTGAATCCATGGGAGCTGAACCGTGATTAGGAGCTCATCAATCCAGGGATCCAGCAGTCTGAGAACTTTCTTCTCTCGGTTTCTATGAATTTAAAATCTGTAACTAATACTGATTTGAAAATCCATGAGGGAGCTGATCCTGGATGAGGGAGCTCCATCTATCCGAGGATCCAGCAGCCTGCGGAACGTTTCTTCTCTCTGTTTTTCTAATGAATAATATCTGTAACTAATACTGATTGAATCCATGGAGCTGATCCTGATGAGAGAGCTCATGTCTCTCTATCCAGGCACACGAGCAAGCACTGAGGAAACGTTCTCTCTCTGGTTTCTATGAATAATATCTGTAACTTAATACTGATTGAATCCATGGAGCTGATCCTGATGAGGAGCTCATCTATCCAGGGCTCAGCAGTCTGAGGGAACGTTCTTCATCTCTGGTTTCTAATGAATAAATATCTGTAACTAATACTGATACTGAATAGCCTTGGAAGCTGATCCTGATGAGGAGCTCAATCTATCCAGGATCCAGCAGTCTGAGGAACGTTCTTCTCTCTGGTTTCTAATGAAAAATATCTTAACAATGACTGATTTTTGAAATCCATGGAGCTGATCCTGATGATAGCTCATCTATCCAGGCGGGATCCAGCAGCCTGAGGAACGTTCTTCTCTCTGTGTTTCTAATTAATAATATCTGTAGCTAATACTGATTGAATCCATGCGAGCGATCCTGATGAGGAGCTCATCTATCCAGGGATCCCCAGCATCTGAGGAACGTTCTTCTCCTTCTGGTTTTCTAATGCATAATATCTGTAACTAAAGTACTATTGAATCCATGGAGCTGATCCCAGATGAGGAGCATCATCTATCCAGGATCCAGCAGTCCCCTGAGGAACGTTCTCCCTCTCTGGTCTTTCTAAGGAATATTATCTGTAACTATACTGATTGAATCATGGAAGCATGATCCTGATAGGAGCTCATCTGAACCAGGATCCAGCAGCCATGAGAACGTTTCTTCTCTCTGGTTTCTTAATGAATAATATCTGTAACTAATACTGATTGAATCCATGGAGCTGATCCTGATGAGGAGCTCATCAATCAGGGACTCCGCATCCTGAGAGGAACTTCTTCTCTCTGGTTCTCTAATGAATAATATCTTAAACTAATACTGATTGAATCCATGGAGCTGATCCTGAAGAGGAGCTCATCTATCCAGGATCCACCAGCTGAGGAACGTTCTCACGCTCTGGTTTCTAATGAATAATATCTGTAACTAAACTGATTTGAATCCATGGAGCTGATCCTGAAGAGGAGCTCATCTATCCAGGGATCCAGCAGTCTGAGGAACGTTTCTCTATCTGGGTTTCTAATGAATAATATCTGTAAACGTAAATACTGATTTGAAATCCATGGATGCAGAGATCCTGATGAGGAGAACTCATCTATCCAGTTATCCCACAGTCTGAGGAACGTTCTTCCCACTCTGGTTTCTAATGATAGATATCTGTAACTAAACTGATTGAATCCATGGAGCTGATGCCTGATGAGAGAAGCTCATCTATCCGCCATGGATCCAGCAGCTGAGGAACGGTTCTTCCATCTCTGGTTTCTAATGAATAATATCTTAACTAATACTGATTGAATCCATGGAGCTGATCCTGATGAAGAGATCCTCAACTATCCGAGGGATCCAGATCCGGAGAACGTTCTGTCTCTCTGGTTTCAAATGAATAATATCTGTAACTAATACTGATGAATCCCATGGATCTGATCCTGATGTAGAGCTCATCTATCCAGGGATCCAGCAGCCTTGAGGAATGGGGGCGTTCTTCCTCTCAGGTTTCTAATGAATAATTCTTAACTAATACTAGATGTGAATCCATTGAGCTGATCCCTGCATGAGGAGCGACATCATCTATTCCAGGGATCCAGCAGCCTGAGGAAACGTTCTTCTCTTCTTGTTTACTAAATGAAATAATATCTGTAACTCATACTGAATTGAATCGCATGGAGTGATCCTGATGAGGAGCTCATCAATCCAGGGGATCCAGCAGTCTGAGGAACGTTCTTCTCTCTGGTTCTAATGAATAATTCTGTAACTAATACGATGAATCCATGGAGCTGATCCTGATGAGAGCTCATCTATCCAGGGATCCAGCACCTAGGAACGTTCGTTGTCTCTCTGGGTTTCTAATGAATAATATCTGTAACTAATTACTGATTTGAATCCATGGAGCGGATCCTTGATGAGGGAGCTCATCTATCCAGGATCCAGCACCTGAGGAACGTTCTTCTCAGTCTGGTTTTTCATAATGAATAATATCTGTAACTAATACTGATTGAATGCCATGAGCTGATCCTGATGAGGAGCTCATCTATCCAGGTTATCCAGCAGTCTGAGGAACTTCTTCTCTTCTGGTTTCTAATAATAATATCTGTAACTAATACTGATTGAATCCATGGAGCTGATCCTATGAGGAGCTTCATCTATCCAGGGATTCCAGCAGTCTGAGGACGTTTCTTCTCTCTGGTTTCTATAATGAATAATATCTGTAACTAATACTGATTGCGAATCACATGGATCTGGATCCTGATGAAGGAGGCCATCTATCCAGGGATCCAGCAGTCTGAGGAACGTTCTTCTCACTTGTTTCTAATGAATAATATCTGTAACTAATATGATTGAATCCCAAATGTGGAGCTGATCCTGATGAGAGCTCATCTATCCAGGAGATCCAGACAGTCTGAGAACGTTCTTCTCTCATGGTTTCTAATTAATAATATCTGTAACTAATACTGATTTGAATCCATAGGAGCTGATCCTGATGAGGAGCTCATCTATCCAGGGAATCCAGCCAGCTCTGATGAAACGTTCTTCTCGTCTGGTTTCTAATGAATAATAGCTGAAACTAATACTGATTGGAATCCATGGAGCTGATCCAGATGAGGAGCTCATCTAATCCAGGGATCCAGCAGCCTGAGGTAATCGTTCTTTCCTCCTCTGGTTTCTTCTAATGAATAATATTCAGTAACTAATACTGATTGAATCATGGAGCTGATCCTGGATGAGAGAGCGCATCTATCCAGGGGATCCAGCAGCCTGAGGAACGTTTCTTCTCTCTGTTTCTAATGAATAATATCCTGTAACTAATACATGATTGAATCATGGAGCGATCCTGATGAGGTAGCTCATCTATCCAGGATCCAGCATCTGAGGAACGTTCTTCTCTCTGGTTTCTAAGAATAATTATCTGTAAAACTAATACTGATTGAATCCATGAGCTGGATCCTGATGAGGAGCTCAATCTGATCCAGGGATCGCAGCAGCCCTGTAGAGACGTTCTTCTCTCTGGTTTCTAATGAATAATATCCGTAACAATAATGATTGAATCGCATGGAGCTGATTCTGATGAGTGAGCTATCCTATCCAGGGATCCAGCAAGTCTGAGGAACTTCAACTCTCTGGTTTCTAATGAATAATTTCTGTAACTAATACTGATTGAATCCATGGAGCTGATTCCATGATGAGGAGCTCATCTACCAGGGATCCAGCATCGCAGAAACGTTTCTGTCTCATCTCTCTGAGTTTTCTAATGAATAATATATGTAACTAATACGAATTGAATCCATGGAGCTGATCCTGATGAGTGAGCTCACTATCCATTGGATCTTCCAGCAGTCTGAGGAACGTTCTTCGCTCTGGTTTTCCTAATGAATAATATCTGGTAACTAATACTGATGATTCCATGGAGCTGATCCTGATGATTAGCTCATCTATCCAGGGATCCAGCAGTCTGAGGAACGTTCTTCTCTATCTGGTTTTTCTAATGAATAATATCTGTTAAACTAATACTGATTGAATCCATGGAGCTGATCCTGATGAGAAGCTGCATTCTATCCAGTGATCCACAGCCTGAGAACGTTCTTCTCTCGTGGTTTCTAATGAATAATTTCTTAACTAATACTGATTGAACCATGGAGCTAGATCCTGATGAGGAAGCTCATCTATCCAGGATCCAGCAGCCCTGAGGAACGTTCTTACTACTCTGTTTCTAATGAATAATATCTGGAACTTAATACTGATTGAATCCATGGAGCTGATCCTATGAGGAGCTCATCTATCCTAGGGATCCAGCAGTCTGATGAACGTTTCTTCTCGCTGGTTTCTAATGAATAATATCTGTAACTAATACTGGATTGATCATGGAGGCTGATCCTATGAGGAGCCTCATCTATCCAGGATCCAGCAGTGCTGAGGAGAACGTTTCTTCTCTCTGGTTTCTAATGAATAATATCTGTAACTAATACTGATTGAATCCCATGGAGCTGATCCGATGAGGAGAGCTCATCTATCCAGAGATCCCATCAGTCTGATGAACGTTTCTTCTCTCATGGTTTCTAATGAATAATATCTGTAACTATACTGATTGAATCCATTGAGCTGATCCTGATGAGGAGCTCATCTAACCCAGGGATCCAGATCTGAGGCAACGTTCTTCTCTCTGGTTTTCTCTAATGAATAATACTGTAACTAATACTGATTGAGATCCATGGAGCTGAATCCTGATGAGGAGCTGCATCTATCCAGGGATCCAGCAGCCTGAGGAACGTGTCTTTCTCCTCTGGTTTCAAATGAATCAATACTGTATACAAATACTGATTGAATCCATGGAGCTGTGATCCTGATGAGAGCTCATCTGATCCAGTGGATCCAGCAGTCTGAGGATAGAACGTACTTACTCTTGAATCAGGTTCTAAATGAATTAATATCCAGTAACCTATACTGATAGAATCCATGGAACAGATCCTATGAGGATCTCATCTAATCCAAGGGATCCAGCAGCCTGAAGGAACGTTCTTCTCTCTCTGGTTTCTCCAACCTTAATGAATAATATCTGTAACTAAGTACTGATTAGAATCCAGTGGAGCATAACCATGATGGGAGCTCATACTATCCAGGGATCCAGCAGCCAGATGAACGTTCTTCTCTCCTTGGTTTCTAATGAATAATTATCTGTAACTAATAACTGATTGGAATCCATGGAGCTGATCCTGATGAGGCGAGCTCATCTATCCAGGGATCCAGCAGCCTGAGAACGTTTCTCTCTGTTTCTAATGAATAATATCTGAAACTAATACTGATAGGAACCATGGGAGCTGATCCTGATGAGGAGCTCATCTATCCAGGGATCCAGCAGCCTGAGGAACGTTTCTTTCTCTCTGGTTATCTAAATGAATAATATCTGTTAACAATACTGATTGAATCCATGGAGCTGATTCCTGATGAGGAGAGCTCATCTTATCCAGGGATCCAGCATTCTGAGGAACGTTTCTCTCTCTGTTTCTAATGAATAATATCTGTAACTAATACTGATTGGAATCCATGGTGCTGATCCTGATGGAGGAGGCTCATCTAATCCAGGGATCCAGCACCTGAGACGTCTTCTCTCTGGTTTTCAATGAAAAAATATCTGTAACTAATACTGATTGAATCCATGGAGCTGATCCTGATGAGGATGCTCCCATCTATCCAGGGGAATCCAGCAGTCTGAGGAACGTACTTCTCTCTGGTTTTCTAAAATAATATCTTTAACTAATACTGATTGAATCCATGAGGCTGGATCCTGATGAGGAGCTCATCTATCCAAGGGATCCAGCCAGCCTGAGAACGTTCTTCTCCTCTGGTTTCTAATGAATAATATCTGTAACCTAATACTGATGAATCCATGGTAGCTGATCCAGATGAGAGCACATCTATCCAGGGGATCCAGACAGTCTGAGGAACGTTCTTCTCTCTGTTCTAATGAATAATATCTGTAACTAATACAGATTCTGAATCCATGGGAGCTGATCCTGTGAGGACTCATCTAAATCCAGATCCACAGTCTGAAGGAACTTCTTCTCTCTGGTTTCTCATGAAATATCTGTAACTAATACTGATTGAAAATCCATGGAGCTGAGATCCTGATGAGGAGCTCATCTATCCAGGATCCAGCAGGCCTGAGGAACGTTCTCATCTCTCTGGTCTAATGAATAATATCTGTAACTAATACTGATTGAATCCATGTGAGCTGATCCTGATGAGGAGCTCATCTATCCAGGGATCCAGCAGTCTGAGGAAACTTCATCTCTCTTGGTTTCTAATTGTAGGATAATCCCTGTAACTAATACTGAGTTGAATCCATTGAGCTGACCTGATGAGGAGAGCTCATTCTATCCAGGAGATCCATCAGCACTGAGGAACGTTCTTCTCTCTGGTTTCTAAATGAATAATATTCTGTAACCAATACTGATTGAATCCATGGAGCGGATCCGATGAGGGAGCTCATCTATCCAGGATCCAGCAGTCTGATGAACTTTCTTCCTCACCTGGTTTTCTGAATTGACATAATATCTGTAACAATACTGATTGAGTTCATGGAGCAGATCCTGATAATGAGCTCATTTCTAATCCAGTGATCCAGCAGCCTGAGGAACGGTCTTCTCTCTGGTTACTAATGAATTATATCAGGGGGGGTATCTGTAACTAATACTGATTGAATCCATGAGCTGATCCAAGATGAGGAGCTCATCTATCCAGCGAGATCCAGCAGTCTGAGGAACGTTCTTCTCTCCTGGTTTTCTAATGAATAAATATCTGTAACTAATACTGATTGAATCCATGGAGCTGATCCTGATGAGAGCGCATCTATCCAGGGAGTCCAGCAGCCCTGAGGAACGTCTCTTCTCGCTCTGGTTTCTAATGAAGTAATATCTGTAACCTAATACTGATTGAATCCATGGAGCGATCCTGAATGAGGAGAGCTCATCCTATCCAGGATCCAGCAGTCTGAGGAACGTTCTTTCTCTCTGGTTTCTAATGAATAATATCTGTAACTAATACTGATTGAATCCATGAGCTGATTCCTGATGAGGAGCTCATCGATCCAGGGATCCCAGCAGCCTGAAGAAACGTTCTTCTCATCTGGTTCTAAAGAATAAATCTGTAACTAATACTGATGTGAATCCATGGATCTGATCCTGATAGAGAGCTCATCTATCTCCAGGGATCCAGCAGCCTGAGGAACGATCTTCTCCTCCTCATGGTTTCTATTAATAATATCTGTAACTAATACTGAATTGAATCCATGAGCTGATTCCTGAATGAGTGAGCTCATCTATCCAGAGGATCCAGCAGCCTGATGGAACTGTTTTCTTCTCTCTGTTTTAATGAAAAATATCTGTCTAACTAATACGATTGAATCTCATGGAGCTGATCCTTGATGAGAGCTCATCTATCAGGGATCCCTCAGCTGAAGGAACGATTCTTCTCTCTCTGTTTCTAATGAATAATATTGTAACTAATACTGATTATGATATCCATGGAGCTGATCCTGATGAGCGAGCTCATCTATCCAGGATCCAGCAACCTGAGGAAACGTTCTTCTCTCTGGTTCTAATTGAATAATATCTGTAACTAATACTGATTGAATCCATGGAGCTGATCCTGAGTAGGAGCTCATCATATCCATGGATCCAGCATTCTGAGGGAACAGTCTTTCTCTTGGTATTTCTAATTGAATAATATCTGTAACTAAAATACTGATTGAATTCCAAGGAGCTATCCTGATGAGGAGCTCACATCCAGGGATCCAGCAGTCTGAGGGAACGTCTTCTTCTCTGGTTTGGTAATGAATAATATCGTAACTAATACTGATTGAAACCATGGAGCTGATCCTGATGAGATCCCATCTATCCAGGGATACCAGCAGCCTGTGGAACTTCTTCTCTCTGTTTACTAATGAAATAATATCTGTAACTAATACTGATTGAATCATGGAGCTGATTCTGATGAGGAGCTCATCTATCCAGGGATCCGAGCAGCCTGTATGATACGTTCTCTCTCTGGTACTCTAATGAATAATATCGTGTAACTAATACTGATTGAATCCATGGACTGTATCCTAATGAGGACTCATCTATCCAGGGATCCAGCAGCCTGAGAACGTATCTTCTTCTCTGTTTCCTAATGAATAATATCTGTAACTAATACTGAGTGAATCCATGGAGCTGATCCTGATGAGGAGCTCATCTATCCAGGGATCCGAGCAGGCCTGAGGAACGTTCTTACTCTCTGGTTTTCTAATGAATAATATCTGTAACTAATTACTGATTGAATCCATGGAGCTGATGCCTGAATGAGGAGCACATCCTAACCAGGGATCTCCAGCAGTCGAGGAACGTATCTTCTCGTCTGGATTTTCTTCTAATGAATAATATCTGTAACTAATACTGATTGAATCCATGGAGCTGATCCTGATGAGGAGCTCATCTATCCAGGGATCCAGCAGCCTGAGGAACGTTCTTCTCTCTGGTTTCTAATGAATAATATCTGGATCCTCTGCTGCTGGAGCTGCTCCTCTTTCCCTCCTTTCATAGAGGAAAAACAAAGTATAGAAACTTCTCCTCATCATATCAGCAGGACCGAATCTAGCTGCTGTACGTCTATAATGATGCTCTATGTTTTCTCTCAGTAACCATCACACCTCTATGGTTCTGATCAGTTTAATGGAGGTCAGGCTTCCTGCTCCTCACTGCCTTTAAAGGTCCAACCAGGACCAATCCGCTCCTGTCTTTGGTCGTCATGGTTACCAACATTATTATATTATGCTTTATTTTTACTTAATATGTAATCTGGATGAACTGATTGTTCTGTTTATCTATAGATATATTTCCCTCCAATAAGTGACGCAGAGCGTCTCTCTAATCTCATCCATTCGCCGCTCTCTGACAGAAACACTTTAGTTTATAATCTGTTTATAATTTCTATTTTCTCTCATTAATATTCCCTCCTGTCTCCACGGTAGATCCTGCTCTCTGGGATCCATTGATCAGGACTTATTTTGCTCCTGGATCAGTTCTCTGATATCAGCCCTGTCACAAAGCAGGTATGGCAAGCCGATTTACCATTTAATACAGCAAACTCTGTTGTTGCATTTGTAGATCAATAAAATAAGATTCTTCCTGATCAAAATTACACTCTTAGACTGAACTGGAATAATATATTTTCTAAATTACATTTTTGCAGAAACAGAATTTCAGAAAGTAACTGAATTAGTTAGTTACTAGTTTCATAAAGCTAGAAATGTTTACACATTTTAAGAGGCCATTCTGACATTCATCAGCTTGACTGAATATCTATTTATGCTAACCGAAAAACTTTTCTTCAGTTAAAATAGTAGAAATGCTGACAGTATTAGGAACATGGAGATCTAGAAATTAATTTCTAGACATGCAGAATGTTTATTCCAGATGTGGAACTTGTCATTTGTTTTAAAATGATCATTTAAACAATATCAGGAAAGCATATTCAGTAAAACTAGTATATATCAAACAGCTTGCCATAGTGCTGTGCTCATAACATTACAGGATTATTTCAGGAATGGCAGCAGATCAATGCATCCATTCAGCTCCAATCATCTGTCAGCAGCTGAAGAAGAAGAATAAAATCGTTGTTGTAATAAATAGAAGCTGTTCATCATCTCATGGGTTCCTCCTCAGGTTGATTCTAATTTCAGCAGCTGCTTGTGATGTCATCATTCCAATATATGGCCGTTATTAGTCCCACAGGATGGCGAAGATCGTGCCAGTAGGCTCAGCAGCTCCCTCTGAATCAATCATAATCCTAAAGTTATTCCCACTGAATCATTTTATTTATGTGTAATCTGAACATAATCTCCAGTAGTCCTTCCTGTAAAATAATAATATTAAACAAACCAAAACCTAAATATTAAACTTTTCCTCATTTACTATCCAGGTAGATCAGACGCCCACACAGTCTGAGGATAGAAACATTTATTGATCGCTGGGTAACCATGGCAACCATGGATGGGGCTTAGAGAAGATCTGCTTAGTGGGGGGGTCCATCCATAGAGAACTCTACCATCAGAGTGTGTGTGTGTGTGGGAGGGGGGAGTGTGTAGATGCAGGTCCAGCTCTCCTCCCTCCAGAACCTCCAGTCTCTTAATCATCATCATCAGCAGGACCTCCAGTCCGGTAGCTCCCGCGCCGCCGTCCTCTCTAGCGGTCCAGGACGTAGGTCTTGTAGAGGCGGTTCATCTGCTCCAGGAAGATGAAGGTGAGCACGGTGTGCGGCCCCAGGCGGGCGTAGTACGGCGTGAAGCCCTTCCACAGCGAGAAGAAGCCCTCCCTGCCCACCACCCGCATCAACACGTCCTGCAGAACACAGAGAGAGAGCGCAACACTCAGTCACCTCTGACCTTTGACCTCTGGGATGGCTGCCTCTAGCTGTGGGAGGAGCAGCTGTTGGTTCATGAATCAGTGAGGAAGACTCTGAG